>NW_024082800.1:0-3094 GCF_003009895.1 Hyaena hyaena | reverse complement strand
CATCTTGGCTTAGTCAATTCCAGCCCTTTGCAAGTCCCCACCGTGGGTTGCCAGATGTAGCAGCCTCATTTGGAGACAGGATGGCAAGATGGTTGGAGCACGGGATGTGAAGTCACACCTTGACACAGTTTGGATCTTGACTCCCCTACTCCCTATCTACTTGACCTTGGAAGGGCTGTTCTACCATAATGGAGGCCCAGGATCCTTATTTGTAAAATGGGCACAAATTACCAGTAATACCATCAGGTTGCTGGGAAAACACTGAGCACACATAGGGAAGAGCTTAGAACCTTGGCTGATATCCTGCCTCCAAGCCTTTTTTTTTTTTTCTTTTTCTTTTTCTTTTTTTTCCCAAGCCTTTGTATCTGCTGTTCCTTCCCCCTGGAACACCCTTCCCCAGATACCCAATTTCATTCTGTTATACTCTTCACCTCATTTCTCAATGTCAACTTCTCTGTGTGGCTTTTCCTTACCACTTGCTCTATTAAAAGTTGACCCCAACCTCCAGCAGTGCCTATCCACATTTCTTGCCTTATTGTTCATGATCTCTTTCAACTATTCCTGGCACATGATGTTCATGAATTTATTTTTATATCGATCTCCCCCAACACTACATGATGATTTCCAGGAGAACTAATAGCTTTGCCTGTGTTATATACTGCTTTTTCCACCATCCATAGAATAGTGCCGGAGGTAGAGTAGGTGCTCAGGAAGTATTTGTTTAATGAGTGCATGAATGAATGCATGAGCAGTTATTAGCATCAGCTTAGCAGGAGAGCGCTTTGAATTCAGCCCAGATTCTTCCTGATCCCTTGCCAACCACTACTGTTCTCACATGCAGACTTGGACCTCGTTCCCCAGCAGACCCTTCCCTGCTACCTTCACATGTCTCTCCTGGGTCCTGGAAGCTCATGTTTCCACCGCTGGATGCAAATCCTTGGTTGCAGACACAAGAGTAGCTTCCAGGACGGTTGTGGCAAGTCGTATGCTGCGGGCAAATTCTGGGACTGGCACATTCATCCACATCTGGCCAGTGGAGATGAAAACCCAGGACAAAGCAATGAGGAAATGAGAATAGGAGACTACAAACAGAGAGTCACTGTGCATGTCCTCCCCTTACTCCTGATCTCCCTTGCACCTAGGCTTGGCCACAAGAAGAAAGTCTGACCCAAAGTGTATAGGTGGAGGGTGGTAAATGGCTCCCAAACAGATGAACATAGAATGGCTGTGCTCCTTTACTCCCCCCTGCACCTACACCATGGGATGAAGATGGTGCAGTGCAAAGTGATTTTGCCATTCTTTGTAATGGGAGCTTGTTTCCTCACACCTTGAATATAACTTGAATCTAGCTAGCCTATGACGGTCACTGGCCAATAGAACACAGCAGAAATGATGTCGTGCCAGTTCCAATATGAGACTTCTAGAGATTTGTTTGCTTCTTCTCATTCCTTAAGCCCTTTCTTGTGCCATGTGAACAAGCGCTAGACTACCCTAATGAAGAATGAGAGACAAGGTGGAAAAGAGATGGACCAGCGACCAGCCCAGGGGAGCCACCTGACAGATAAGGCAGTCCAGCCATGCTGAGCAAATATGACACAGCTGACCACAGACACAGGAACAAACCCAGTACAGACCCAAGCACTGGCCAGTGGAGCCCAACCAAAATTTCCAATACACAGAATACAAACCACTGTATGGTACTTGTTTCTAGCCACTGACATTCAGGGTGGTCTGTTTTCCAGTAATAGCTAACTGCTACAAAAGTATCAGAAAAACCAGACAGGGCTTCAAACATCTCGGACTCCAAGCCAAGAGGATGTGATAAGGTCTTGACCACTCCATGCCTTGCTTAATGGAGTCACCTTCCCTACAAATGAGTATGGAGAACAATAGTTCTGAACCAGACCCAAGAAGACGGAGCCTTGCATCTTGTGAGGAAATTCTGGCTGCGGATTGGAATGATGGATTTGAAGGGGGTAAGTCTGGAGGAAGGAGATGCCCAGGAAGGAGGCTGTTAAAATAATGATGAAGCCTGAACCAAGGATGAGGAAGAATGGAGAGATTAAAAACATACTTAGCCAGTAAATTCCCCAAGCTATGATGACTGATTTACTATAGAAGGTGTGGAGTGTGGGGGTGGAGAGTAACCCTGAGGTCTTGAATCAAATCCCTTTTAGGAAAAAGTTCTGAAGTTTGAGTCTGAGTACACCCTAGGACAGAGTTTTCTACCTCAGAACTAATGACATCTGGTACCAGATTAGGTTTGGTTTTAAGGAGGATGTTTTGGGCATTGCAGGGTGGTTAGCAGCATCTTTGGCCTCTCCTCACTAGAGAATAGTAGCAGCCACAACCTCCCTTTGCCACCACCAGTTGAAATAAATTGCTCTAGGGACAGAGTCCCCCATTACCCTCAAGTACTGTCCTATCCACTGCTGGACTCAGAGTAGCCCCACAGCTGGAATTCCCATCCTGGCTTTTGCTCTAAACAGCTCTGTATCCTTGGAGAAGTTACTTTAATGGCCTGAGCCTTAATCTTCTCATCCCCAGAATGAAGAATGTCACAACCACTGCACAGGATCATCAAGTGAGGTGGTTGTTAATTAATTGAGTAGGTATAGGAAGAAAAGCAGGTCCTCTGTAACTTCAGAGATCGGCTTGTGAGAGATGAATCCAATCTGGCAGCTACAATTGTGGCTTCCCTAGGAGGTGGTACACTCAGCATGCTCTGGGTGACCCCACTGGACAGGCATTCATTGATGTCTGAGGAGCAGTGGAGGAGACTGAGCAGACCAAAGGTTGTGTGTCGATGGTGACAATCACATGTACCACCCAGTGGTCACTGTCCACCAGAGACCCATGCCTGAGAGAGTTACCTTTGCATGAGAAATGGCCCAGCTTTTCTGAGGTCCAGTCATTTCCAGTGGGAGAAGAGAAACCAGGCAAACAGCTACACTTGTACCTCCCTGGCAGGTTTCTGCAGATTGAGTTGGGACCACATGCTTGGGGGTTTTGAGAACATTCATCTATATCTGGACACAGAAAGAGTTGGAGTTACAGATTTGCTTCATCTTGTGTAGCAGACTGTATTTTCAAA
>NW_024082799.1:75461-89163 GCF_003009895.1 Hyaena hyaena | reverse complement strand
CAATAAAAGTTACCTAGGGTACTTGGAGAAGGTGATTAATTCTAGGGTTGAGGCTGCAAAGAAAAAAATGCAATATGAGCCTGGAACATCTTGTAGTGACATAAAGCAAAAAAAAAAAAAAAAAAAAGCTCAAAGGAGGCTGGGGACATGTCAAAAAATAATGAAGCTAGCCTTAGTGAGCACCCACTATTTATATTTAAAATAATTTGAGCATATGGAGTGCCTGGGTGGCTCGTTCAGTTAAGCGTCCGACTCTTGATTTAGGGTCAGGTCATGGTCTCATGGTCCATGAGTTTGAGTCCCATGTCATGCTGTGCTAACAGTGCAGAGCTTGCTTGAGATCCTCTCTCTTCGTCTTTCTCCGCATCTCTCTCTCTCTCTCTCTTAAAATAAATAAAATTTAAAAAGAAAATAAAATAATTTGAACAGAAATTGTTAGTAGCAATGGCTTATAATCTGTTGTATACAACAGGAAACATGGGTACATACTAATATAAATAAATGGATGAATAAATTGGAGGTTTGATAAGAAATGGGGTATTTACATAATCTCAAAATCCTTAACACAATAACTATGTAATTTTGTTGGTTGCATTCCGTTGATTGAATTTTAATTTCGGTGATTGTTTCCTTCACTCTGCTGAAGCTTTTCATCGTGATGTTAAATATTACCCCAATAGTTCATTTTTGCTATTATTCCCCTTGACTCCGGAGACTTGTCTAGTAAGAAGTTGCTGCAGCCAAAGTGAAAGATGTTCCTGCCTGTTTTCTCTTGTAAGATTTTGATGGTTTCCGTTTTCGAATTTAGGTTTTTCCTCCATTTTGAATTTATTTTTATATATGGTGTAAGAAAGTGGTCCAGTTTAATTCTTTTGCATGTCGATGTCCAGTTTTCCCAGTATCATTTGCTGAAAAGTCCGTCATTTATCTGTTAGATACTCTCTCCTATTTTGACAAAGATTAGTTGGCCATATATCTGTGGTTCCAGTTCTGGGTTCTCTATTTTATTTCATTGATCTCTGTGTCTACTTTTGTTCCAGTACCATACTGTCTTGGTGATTACAACTTTGTAATACAGCTTTAAGTCTGGAATTGCGATGCCTTCAGATTTGGTTTTCTTTATCCGCATTACTTTGTCCTCTTGAGATCTTTTCTGCTTACATGCAAGGTTTAAGATTGTTTGCTTTAGCTCTGTTAAGAATGCTTTTGTTATTTTGAAGGGATTGCATTGAATGTATAGATTGCTTTGAGTAGTATATCTGTCCTTCCAAACAATGAGCATGGGATATTTTTACATTTCTTTGTGACTTCTTCAATTTTTTTTCATAAACTTTCTACAGTTTTCAGCCTACAGATCTTTTACCTCTTTTGTTAGGTTTATTTGCAAGTATCTTTTGGTTTTTGGTCCAATTGTAAATGGGATATAGTTCTTCTTTCTGCTGCTTTATTATTAGCATATAGCAATGCAACCGATTTCTGTATATTGATTTTATATCCTGTGACTTTACTGAATTCATCTGTCAGCTCTAGCAGGTTTTTGGTGGAGTCTTTCATGTTTTCCATGTAGACTATCATGTCTTCTGCAAAAAGTGAAAGTTTTACTTCTTTCTTCATAATTCGGACAGCTTTTATTTTTGTTGTTGTTGTTTTCTGATCACTGAGGCTAAGCTTTCCAGTATTATGTTGAACAACACTGGTGAGAGTGATCATCCCTGTTGTGTTCCGGATCTTAGGGAAAAGCTCTCAGTTTTTCCCCATTGAGGATGATATTAGCTGTGAGCCTTTCATTCATGGCTTTTATAATGTTTAGTATGTTCTTTCTATCCCTAATTTCTTGAGCATTTTTATCAAGATAAGATGCTGTATTCTGTCAAATGCTGTTTCTGCAGCTATTGAAATGATCATATGGTTCTTACCCTTTCTTTCATTAATGTGATGTATCTCATTTATTGATTTGCAAATACTGAATCACTCCTGCAGCCTAGAAATAATTTCCACTTGATAATGGGAATAATTATCTTGATGTACTGTTGAGTTTACTTTGATAGTATCTTGTTGAGAATTTTTCATCCAGGTTCATCAGAAATATTGGCCTGTAATTATCCTTTTTAGTAGGGTCTTTGTCTGTTTTTGGAATCAAGGAAATGATGGATTCATAGAATGAGTTTGGAAGCTTTCCTTCCATTTCTATTTTTTAAACAGTTTTAGATGATTAGGTATTAACTCTTCTTTAAACAGATACTAGAATGCCCCTGGGAAGCCATCTGTCCCAAGACTTATTTGTTGGGAGATTTTTGATAACAGGTTCAATTTATTTGTTGGTTATGGACCTGTTCACATTTTTTATTTCTTCCTGCTTGAGTTTTAGTAGTGTGACTGTCTAGGAATTTGTCTATTTCTTCCATATCCTCCAGTTTGTGGGCATATAATTTTTCATAGTATTCTCTTATAATTGTTTGAATTTCTATGCTGTGGGTTGTGATCTCCTTCTATCATTTGTGATTTTATTTATTTGGATCCTTTCCTTTATATTTTTGGCCTATCTGGCCAGGGTTTTATCAATATTGTTAATTCTTTCTAAGAACCAAGTTCTGGTTTCATTGATCGCTTCTACTCAGTTTGTTTGTTTGTTTGTTTGTTTGTTTGTTTGTTTGTTTTAATATGAATATCATTGATTTCTCCTCTAATATTTATCGTTTCCCTCCTTCTGCCGGCTTTGTGCTTCATTTACTGCTCCTTCAGGTGTAAGGCTAGGTTGTGTATTTGGGACGTTTCTTGATTCTTGAGATAGGCCTGAATTGCAATTTATTTTCCACTCGGGACTGCCTTTGCTGCATCCTAAAGGGGGTTAACCATCGTGTTTTCATTTTCATTTACTTACATGTATTTTTAAATTTCTCCTTTAATTTCCTGGTTAATCCGTTAATTCTTTAGTAAGATATTATTTAACCTCCACGAAAAGCCTCCAGAACTTTTCAAATGATTTTTCTGGTTGATTTCAAGTTTTACTGGGGCAAGACTGAGTCTGAGCCAAGGCAACAAGATTCTCCTCCAAACCAGCATAGCCACTACCCCAAGGCACCAACAGACAACTCTCTGGTTTATTTTTCCTCCTCCTCCTCCTCCTCCCTCTCCATCTCTTCCTTCTCCTCCTCCTCCTCCTCCTCTTCCTCCTCCTCCTCCTCCTCCTCCTCCTTCTTCTGACTCACAGTTTCTGATTTCTGTATTTTATTTTTATTTTTATCAAGCTTTTTTATTCTTTTATTTTTCCTTCTATTATCTTTTCTTCTGTGTGTTTTCATTCCTTTCTCTTTTCTTGAAATCAGCTTTATAGTTTTTTTTTAATTCTCTGGTTTTATTTTATCCCTTTTCCTTTTTGGGGTATCAGGGTATCAGGAAGGTATCCCCCTTCCCCCAGGGTTACTTCAACAAGCAAATAAAAGCACATCTAGTTAAAGGTCCAAACACTCCACCACTGCAAGCAAGAGGAACTCTGCAGAGGACTGACCAGTGGGATACAGCAGCCAAAATACAACAGCAGAGTGCACACAACATACACCAGCAACACTTCCTGGAGTGCCATGCCTTGGACAGTGTAAGACCCATTTTAATATAGTAGTACTCTTATATGCAGGACACAAATAACTCTCTTTTAAAACACACAAAAGACAGAAACTTAGCCAAAATGCCAAGACGGAGGAATTCTCCCCCAAAGAAAAGTCAAGAAGAAATTACAGCCAGAGACTTGCTGAAAACAAATATAAACAAAATATCTGAACAAGAATTTAGAAAACCTGTCATAAGACTACTAGCTGGGCTTGAGGAAAGCATACAAGACACCAGAGAAACCCTTGTTGCAGACATCAAAGACTTAAGAAGTAGTCAAGATAAGTTTCAAAATGCTATAGCTGAGATGCAAAGTAAACTAGAGACAGTGACAGCAATGATTGGAAAAGAGAGGAGAGAATAGGTGAAATAGAAGATAAAATTATAGAAAATAGTGAAGCTGCAAAAAAGATAATAGAAAATTATCAGATCATGAAGGGAGAATTATACACCTAAATGATTGCATGAAATAAAATAATATACACATCATAGGAGTTCCAGAAGAATAATAGCAAGAAAAAGAGGCAGAAGATTTTTTTGAACAAATAGCTGAGAATATCCCTAACGTGGGAAAGAAATAGGTATCCAAATGTGAGAGGTACAGAGAACTCCCTTCAAAAATAAACAGGAACTGGAGAGCCTGGGTGGCTTAGTTGGTTAAGCGTCCGACTTCGGCTCAGGTCATGATCTCACGGTTTGTGGGTTCGAGCCCTGCATCGGACTCTGTGCTGACAGCCAGCTCAGAGCCTGGAACCTGCTTCAGATTCTGTGTCTCCCTCTCTCTCTCTGACACTTCCCTGCTCCCGCTTTCTCTCTCTCAGAAATAAATAAAACATTAAAAATTTTAAAAAATAAAAATAAACAAGAACAGGTCAATACCACAATATATCATAGTCAGGCTTGCAAAATACAAAGATAAAGAGAGAATTCTGAAAGCAGCTGGAGACAAAAGGTCTTTAATCCACAAGGGTTAACGTAGTGCATAAATTAGTAGCATACCTGTTCACTAAAACTTGACAGGCTGGAAAGGAATGGCAGGAAATATTCAATGTGCTGAATAGAAAAAATATGCAGCCAAAAATCCTTTAACCAGTGAGGCTGCAATTCAGCATAGAAGTAGAGATAAAGAGTTTCCCAGAAAAACAAAAACTAAAAAAAGGGCCTGCAAGAAATTATGTGGTGGATTCTCTGATTGAAAAGCAGCAACGTCTACAAGGGACCAGAGAATATCATCAGAAACTTGAAATCTGAAGATAACAGAATAACTTGAAATCTGCAGATAACAGAATAACACTGAATTTATATCTTTCAGTAAACACTATGAATGTAAATGAACTAAATATTCCAATCATCTGTTACATTTCATAAATTCTACCTAAGAGTGAAATCATATAGTATTTTTATTTGTGTGACTGATTGATTTTGCTTAGCTGAATACATTCTAGCTCCATCCATGTCATTGCAAATGGCAAGATTCCATTATTATTGATGAATGAGTAATAGTCCACTGTGTGTGGGTGTATATATATATATATACATCTTTATCCATTCATCAGTCCATGGACATTTGGGTTCTTTCTATAATTTGGCTATTTATGATGATACTGTTATAAAAAATATGAGTGTATGTGCTTTTTTGCATCAGTAGTTTTGTGTCTTTGTGTAAATACATAGTAGTGCAATTACTGGATTATAGGATAGTTTATTTTTATCTATTGAATTTCTCTAAGATCCATAACTTGAAAGCTTTCACTCTTTAACTTTTTTTTTTTTTTACCATAGTCATAATATTTCTCATGTTATCCTTGATTGGTTAATTTATCAATCCTGTTCATGTTGCCATGGACAACATGTAGACACAGTTTTGTTTAGCAGGAATTTGTCATTTCAGGCCTGATAGCTTTATAGCTTTTTTATAGAATGATGTTGGCATTTTCATTCATGAAATCCTTCCAAATTTTCATGATAGTCTCTCTATCAGTGTTCTCTTCCATAGCATTAACAACCCTATCCATAGAGTACCGTGTGTAATGAGACTTAAACTTCCTTATGACCCCACAATCTAGAGGGGGCATCAGAAATGTTGTGTCTGGGGGCAAATAGACCACTTTGATACCTTCAAGTTTGAAATTATGGGGCTCTGTGTGGCCGGGGCATTTTTCAATATGAAAAGAACTTTAAAAGTTGCCCCTTACTGGGAAGGAACTTCTTACCTTCCAGGACAAATTTTTTTTTCCAGGACAAATTATTAATGGAACCAATCCATGGAGAGACACCTCACTGTCCAGGTCTTCCTGTTGAACAACCAAAAAACTGATAGATGGTATTTAACTTTTTTCCTTCAAGGCTTGGATATTATCAGTTTCATAGGTAAGGGAGTCCTAATCATAAACCAGACTACTTGTCCAAAAAAATAAAGATAAAGTTAGTGTAACAGCACTCCAACTAGTCTTAAAGCTTAACTTGCTTTAAGTTAACCCACTCCATGCTTGCTTACCTAGGGCCTTTAATCTGTAACAGGACTAATTGACTCTCTTTCAGATTTTCAGATCACTGGACCCAGGGAATGAAGAACCAGAACTTTACCAGGCCACAGCGGCCAGCAAGTCTGTTTGAAACCCCTTCAACTTTCCAATTAGCTCAGGAATTTGTTTTTTAGCAAAATGTTTTCCTTTCTTAAGGTCATACAAATGACTTTACTGACCTCCCTTTGCACAACTGAAGACCTTGCCCTCCTTTGCACAAAGAACAGAGTACTCTTGTACAACCAGCAGGTACTAAGGAACCAGACCTTGTGTAATCTCACTGGGCACCAAGAAATTAGAATTTCTGTCACAACCTCAAAGCACTGAGATAACTCTGCAACTGGAATCGTCAGTCTTCACATAATCAAGAAATGTCATAAAACACTGAATTCCCTTAACTGATTAAACCACTTTAAAAATCCCTGAGCCAGGCACAAACTTCAGAATTGACTTTTGTATAAGAGTCCATCTTCTCCCCAGGTGGCTGGTATCCTGAGTAAAGCTCATATTCCTTTCCAATCAAAACTTGTCTCTTGAGTATTAGCCTTTCAAGCTAAAAGCAGATGAACTTGGGGTTGGTAACATTACCCTCCACTTCCCTGCCTCAAATCCTGTTGCTTGCTTCTCTTCCTTACTAATAAATGTCTTTTGGCGATTTTCCTTAAAATAAGGCACTTTTATCTGAATTTAGAACTTGTTAAGGCAGATATCCTTTCTCCAGAATGATTTTCTTAATGTTATCTTGGAGCTCAACTGCTACCCCTTTGTTGGCAGAAGCTGCTTCTTCTACTATCTTGAAATTTTAAAAGCCAAAACTTTTTTTTCTAAAATTATCAAGTTATCCTTTGCTGGCACTAAATTCTCCAGCTTTATTTCTTTATTTTTTTAAGTTTTCATACAATATTTTCATTTTTCTTAAATTATATTAGACACTATAAGTATGCCCTTTTTATAGTAATTCTGCATCCACATAAAAGCTGCATTTTCTTTGCTCATTTGTTTTATTTCTTAAATTCCACATATGAGTGAAATAATATGGTATTTGTCTTTTTATAATGCAAAAAAAGCTTTATTTTCCGTATGAGATAAAAAAGGTATTTTGCAAAAAGTTCAAGGTTTTAACTCATAATAATGTAGTTTAAACAATGGTTTAATGAATTATCTTTTCTTTCTTTCTTTCTTTCTTTCTTTCTTTCTTTCTTTTGTTCTCTTTCTTTCTTTCTATGATGATCCTTATGCTGAAATAATTTATCTTGAAATAGTGGACGACTGCAGCTGCAGACCTCGATTTATGATACATATTAAACAAATCAACTTTTATTATAATAGCATGACTTTTCTCTGCTTCTTAGGAGTGCTTTCAGCATCACTAGTGGCACTTCGTATGTGTCTTGTGGTATTATTCACAGTGTATGGTATTGCACTTAAACATTCTGAAAAATACAAGAGAACTATAAGAGATCACATTTTTATTGTGATATACAACTTACTAGAGAAATGGACTGCTCATGCAGACATTATTAGCATCTCATCCATTTTAAGCAGATATTCACAATACTCAAGCTCACTTCCATAGCAACAGGAGATGACAATGAAATTATTACAATAGTATAATATGTATTACAATTAATGCAGTTATCATATAACACAGCTTCTTTACTTTTCTATTTCTCTCAACTGAGAATGGTATCATATATTATCTGTAATTGTATTAGACAAATTTTAACTTATTATAGTAGGTTTGTATAAATGTTGTGGTAGTAAATGATGAAATAGACTCTACATATATGTTATGTATTGATGACATAATTAACTTCTTTTTTATTTTTCTGATATGTTTACACTACTTTGTTCATCTGTTAGGTTTTTCAAATTGTCATGTATCTTTAAAATTTTTTCTAATATGCTATTTGAAAAAACAAATCTGCATGTAAGTGGACCGACTCATGTTCCATGCCATTTAAAAATGAACTGTAATTTTTTAAGTATGCTAAACTTCTACCCAAATGTTTACCAGACATGTTTGCCAAAATTAATAACATGTCAACAAATGGAAAGATACAATATGATTATAACCAGATGAATGATTATTATTAAGATATTCAGTCTCCCCAAATTGATCTATAAATTCAACATAATCCCAGTCAAAATTCCAGTATGATTTTTTTTTAGAAATTGATAATCTAAGGGAGGGGCAAGACGGCGGAGAAGTAGGGAGCTCCGTACCTGCACTTGCGCCCAGGCATCACACGGAAAAGATATGAAGCCATAGGAAACCGTACCAAACCCAAGAGATTGGGAGAGTAAGGACGCAGATTCCACTGAGAAAGCCTTGTAACGTGAGTGCGAACTGGGGAAATAAAAATCGGGCCTGAATTGGAGACTGGAGAGACGGGCCACCCCCTCTGTGGGGAGTGAGAGGGGAAAAAGAGAGTCCTAAACAGAAAAACCTCCAGTCGGGGGGAAAAAACTCGACTCGGGGTGTAGAAAATCTTTGCGCACAAAATACCTGCGTGTCAGGCCCCTCCATGCTCCAAGTCGCCCAGGAGGGGCTGCGCTCGCGATTTGCTTCTTTGTGCTGGCTCCTGGCTGGCTGGGAGAGGTTGCATGCCTGCAGCCATTACCCTCGAGGAGGGCTTGGACCCCTAGAGGAGGCGCACAGAGGCACCGTCGTCCGTGCCCTAGCTGGCTGGAACTCTAGAGGGAAGGCAAAGCGCTAAAAACTGACAGATGTGACCTCGAGTTCGTGTTTTGGGTGAGGAGACACAGAGGGAACTTGATTTCCTCACTCCAGCGGGTTCAGCGCGCCTGCAGACAAGGCCCCCTGCCCCTCCCTGGCCCCCTAGCCCCACCCGGAGGAGAAGCAGCGGCTTCTGGCCCTGCCCCTAGAGCTAGCCTGAAAGATTGGAATTGCCCTGAGGGGAAAGCCAGGGGATCGCCTGAGGCAATTTCAACGGGGTGCTTGGCCTAGGATTTGGAGGCTGAGACTGGCCTGGGTTGAAAAGCGCAACAAACTTTGGCTGAACCCCTGGCCCAGGAAGTTTACACACCTATAAAAGAGAGGTGGAGCACTGCCACTCTCCTCCCTACAACCTCCAGGCAGAACTCCATCCTGACTCATTGGATCACACCATGCCCATCCCTGCTTGAGAGCTGCCCTCCTCCCTTTTCCCCTTTTTTTTTGTTTTTCTTTTTTTCTTTCTTCCTTCCTTTCTTTCTTTCTTTCTTTCTTTCTTTTTCTTTTTCTTTTTTTTCTTTTTTCCGCTGAACACTGACCTGATTACCTCTGGTCACCGACGTGCTTAAACAATCACATTTAGTCCATTCTGTAGATGTAAATTCTACATCGTGTAAAAAACCGTTTTTGTCCACCGGTTTTCTTGTTTTTTCCTTTTCTTTTCTCCTTTTTGACCCTTTTATACATTTGATACTCCCTATTATTCGCCCTCCCTCCTCCGTCTTTTCTCTTAACTTTTTCGTTTTCCCTCTAACTTTGCATGTTAGTTGAATTAGCCTGTGTGTTTGTGTGGTCCTGTTCCCTGTGAGTTTGTCTGTCTGTTTTCTTTTTCAGGGCTACCTCAAGAAAAAAGCCAGAGTACACAAGGTGGAGAGTCCCAAATATCACTACGAATAGGGAAATAAAGTAATCAAGGTCCCAACAAGAGAGACCAAGAGATACCATTCAAAAAACACTCTCTGAAAGGATAGGCCCTGGACAAAGATTCTTCTTGGATATAGCAGTGCTTATAGATACATAGAGCATTAACAGGTCTTTAAAACCAACAAGAGCCGGAAAGCTAACTAAAATGATGAAACGAAAGACCTCTCCTCCAAAGAAACTCCAAGAAGAAATGACAGCTAATAAACTGCTCAAAACAGATATCAGCAGCATAACTGAACAAGATTCTAGAATAATAATGATAAATTAATAGCTGGGCTTGAAAAAAACATAGGGAACATCATAGAAACTATGGCTACAGACAGAATGGAAAAAAAATAGGCATGAAGAATTAAAAAATGCAATAATTGAGATACATAATAAATTAGAGGCTTTCAATGCACAGATTGAAGAGGCAGAAAGGAGAATAAGTAATTTAGAAGACACCATTATAGAAAAACAAGAAGCCGACAATAAAAGAGACCAACTGATCCAGGAACATGAAAGAAGAGTTCGAGAGTTCAGCGACACGGTCAAAGTCTGTAATATCCGTATCATAGGAATCCCAGAAGAGGAAGAGAGGGGGAAAGGTGCTGAAGGAGTCCTGGAACAAATTATAGCAAAGAACTTCCCCAACCTGGGAAAAGAAGTAAACGTTGAAATACAAGAGGATCAGAGGACCCCCTCAGATGTAATCTGAATCGACCTTCTCCAAGGCATATCATAGTAAAAATGGCAAAATATAAAGACAAAGAGAAACATTTGAAAATCAGCTAGGGAGAAAACCGCCCTAACATACAAAAGGAAACCTATCAGAGTGGTGACAGACCTATCTACTGAAACTTGGCAGGCCAGAAAGGAATGGCAGTAGATCTTCAATATGATGAACAGTAAAAATATGCAGCCAAGAATCCTCTATCCAGCAAGCCTGTCATTCAAAATAGAAGGAGAGATAAAAACCTTTCCAAATAAACAGAAATTGAAAGAATTTGTCACCACGAAGCCAGCCCTACAAGAAATCCTGAGGGGGATGCTCTGAAGGAAAGGTTGCAAGGAACAAAGATACCAGAGACACCACCATAAACATGAACCCTACAAAAGATACAAAGACTCTAAACCCACATATTTCAATAATAACACTGAATTTAGATGGGCTGAATGCTCCAATCAAAAGACATAGGGTAGCAGAATGCATAAAAAAACAAAATCCATCTATATGCTGTCTAAAAGAAACTTATTAAAATAGGAAGATACCTTCAGAATAAAAGTAAGGGGATGGAGAAATATATATCATGCTACAGGAAGACAAGAGAAAGCTGGAGTACCTGTATTTATATCAGACAAACTGGACTTTAAATTAAAGACAATAACAAGAGATGAAGAAGGGCACTACATAATAATTACAGGGTCCATCCATCAGGAAGAACTAACTACCATAAATGTCTACGCACCGAATATGGGAGCACCTAAATATCTAAAACAATTACTCACAAACAGAAACAAGCTTATAGATAAGAATGTGCTAATAGCAGGGGACTTTAATACTTTGCTTACAGCAATGGATAGTTCAACCAGACAGAAAATCACTAAAGAAATAATGGACTTGAAAGACACATGAAACCAGATGGATCTGACGGATATATTTAGAACTTTACATCCTGAAGCCAGTGAATTCACTTTCTTCTAAAGTGTGCATGGAACATTCTCCAAGATAGATCCCATACTAGGACATAAAGCAGCCCTCAATAAATATAAAAGAATTGAAATCATACCATACACACTGTCAGATCATAATGCTTTGAAACTTGAAATCATTCACAGGAAGAAGCCTGGAAAACCCCCAAAAACATGGAGGTTAAAGACCACCCAACTAAAGAATGAATGGGCCAATCAAGAAATTAGGGATGAAATTAAAAAATATATGGAAACAAACGAAAATGAGAACACAACAATTCAAAATCTATGGGATGTGGCAAAGGCAGTCCTAAGATGAAAGTACATTGCACTCCAGGCCTATTTCAAGAAACTAGAAAAAGCTCAAGTCCAAAATCTAACAGCTCCTCTAAAGGAAGTAGAGGCAGAGCAACAAGAAAGCCCTAAACCCGGTAGAAGAGAAATAGTAAAAATCAGAGCAGAAATAAACAACATAGAGACCAAAGAAAGAATTGAACACATCAATGAAACCAAGAGTTGTTATTTTGAAAAAATAAACAAAGTTGACAAGCCTCTAGCCAGGCTTCTCAAAAAGAAAAGAGAGAGCACCAAAATAGACAAAATCATGAATGAAAATGGAATTGTTACAACCAACCCCTCAGAAATACAGGAAATTATCAGGGAATACTATGAAACATTATATGCCAACAAATTGGACAACTTAGAAGAAATGGACAAATTCCTAAATGCACACCCACTACCAAAATTCACATGGGAAGAGGTAAGAAATTGAACAGACCTGTAACTAGTGAGGAAATCGAAGCAGTGATCAAAAATCTCCCAACAGATAAGAGCCCAGGACCAGATAGCTTCCCCGGGGAATTCTACCAGACGATTAAAACAGAATTAATACCCATTCTTCTCAAACTATTCCAAAAAATAGAGAGTGAAGGAAAACTCCCAGACTCATTTTATGAAGCCAGCATCACTCTGATTCCCAAGTCAGACAGAGACCCAGCAAAAAAAGAGAACTACAGGCCAATACCCTTGATGAATACGGATGCAAAAATCCTCAACAAGATACTTGCAAATCGAATCCAGCAGCATATAAAAAGAATTATCCACCAAGATCAAGTGAGATTCATTCCTGGGTTACAGGGCTGGTTTAACATTTGCAAATCAATCAATGTGATCCATCACATGAGCAAAAGAAAAGATAAAAACCATATGATCTTGTCGATAGATGCATAAAAAGCATTTGACAAAATCAGCATCCTTTCTTAACAAAGACTCTAGAGAAAGTTGGGCTAGAAGGAATTTACTTAAACATCATAAAAGCCATCTATAAGAAGCCTTCAGCTAACATCATCCTCAACGGGGAAAAACTGAGAGCTTTCCCCCTGAGATCAGGAACATGACAGGGATGTCCACTCTCACCACTGTTATTTAACATAGTGCTGGAAGTCCTAGCACCAGCCCTCAGACAACAAAAGGAAATGAAAGGCATCAGAATTGAGAAAGAAGAAGTCAAACATTCACTTTTTGCAGACAAGATGATACTTTACATAGAAAACCCAACAGACTCCACCAGGAGCCTACTGGAACTGATCCAAGAATTCAGCAAAGTAGCAGGGTACAAAATGAACATACAGAAATCGGTTGCATTTTTATACACCAACAATGAAGCAACAGAAAGAGAAATCAAGAAGCTGTTCCCATTCACAATTGCACAAAAAAAACATAAAATACCTCGAAATCAACCTAACCAAGGATACAAAAGATCTGTATGATGAAAACTACAGAAAACTTATGAAGGAAATTGAAGAAGACACAAAGAAATGGAAAACATCCCATGCTCATGGATAGGAAGAATAAATATAGTTAAGATGTCATTACTACCCAAAGCTATCTACACATTCAACGCAATTCCAATCAAAATTGCCCCAGCATACTTCTCAAAGTTAGAGCAAACTATCCTAAAATTTGTATGGAACCACAAAAGACCCCGAATAGCCAAAGTAATACTGAAAAATAAAACCAAAACGGGAGGTATCACCATCCCAGACTTTAGCCTCTACTACAAAGCTGTCATCATCAAGACAGTATGGTATTGGCACAAAAACAGACACACAGACCAATGGAACAGAATTGAGAACTCAGAAGTGGATCCAAAAGTATACAGCCAACTGATATTTGACAAAGCAGGAAAGAATATCCAATGGAAAAAAGACAGCCTCTTTAACAGATGGTGTTGGGAGAA
>NW_024082799.1:0-74698 GCF_003009895.1 Hyaena hyaena | reverse complement strand
ATGGAATACTACATGGCAATGAGAAACAATGAAATCTGGCCATGTGTAGCAACATGGATGGACCTTGAGGGTGTTATGTTGAGTGAAATATGTCAGGCAGAGAAGGACAAATATCATATGTTTGCACGTATAGGAGGATTAGGAGGAGCTTAACTGAGGGACAAGGGGGAGAAGAAGGGGGGAAATGGTGGGGGAAAGGGAGAGAGGCAAACCATGAGAGACTCTTGAATGCTGACAAAAACTGAGAACTGATGGATGTGGGGGGAAGGGGGGATGGGCATGGAGGAGGGCAATCGTGGGGATGAGCACTGGGTGTTATGTGGAAACTAATTTGACAATAAACTATTTGTAAAAAAAATAAAGAAAAGAAATTGATAATCTGTCTAAAAATTGTAAATATTTTCCCTCATATATATTTGCATGCACCCAAATATGTAAATCAAAATAACAGACATAAAGAAACTTATTGATAATAACACAATAGTAGTAGGGAGCTTTAACCCCCACTTACAGCAATAGACAGATATAAGAAGATAATGAGCAAGAAACGATGGCTTTGAAAGATACTCTGGGACATGTGGATTTAACTGGTATATTCAGAAAATTTTATCCTAAAGCAGCAAAATACATATTTTTTTTAAAGAAAAGATTGAAAAGAAAAGGAATTCTGGGCTATACTTTCCTTTTCTTGCTTATCATTTTCTTTTCTTCCTTCCTTCCTTCCTTCCTTCCTTCCTTCCTTCCTTCCTTTCTTCTTTCTTTATTTTTTTCTTTCTTTCTTTTTTACAAATAGTTTATTGTCAAGTTGGTTTCTATATAACACCCAGGGCTCATCTCCACATGCGTCCACCTCCATGCCCATTACCCCCTTTCCCTCCCCCCAACACCATCTGCCCTCAGTTTGTTTTTGGCATTCAAGAGTCTCACATGATTTGCCTCCCTCCTTCTCCCTCATTATTTTTCCCCTTCTTCTCTCCCATGGTCCTCCGTTAAGTTCCTCCTAATCCTCCTATACGTGCAAATATATGGTATCTGTCCTTCTCTGCTTGACTTATTTCGCTCAGCATAACACCCTCAAGTTCCATCCATGTTGCTACACATGGCCAGATTTCATTCTTTCTCATTGCCATCTAGCATTCCATTGTATAGATAACCACATCTTCTTGATCCAAAACATGGAAAATACATATTCTTTTAGAGTGCACATAGAACAATCTCAAGAATGGATCACATAATGGGTCACAAATCAGGCCTAAGCAAATACAAAGCGATTGAGATCATACCATACATATTCTGAACACAAAGCTATGAATTTGAAGTCAACTACAAGAAAAAGTTTGGATAGACCATTCAGGATAAAGAATATCCTATGAAAGTTTGACTGCGTTAAATAAGAAATTAAAGAAGGTATTTTAAAAAGTACATGGAAGCAAGCGAAAACGAAAATATGAGAGTCCAAATCCTTTGGAAATCAGCTAAGTGGTTATAAGAGGGAACTGTATAGCAATACAAGCCTACCTCAAGAAGCAAGAAAAATATCAAATACAGAACCTAACTTTACAACTAAAGGAGCAGCAAATGAAACCTAAAGCCAGGAGAAGAGAAATGATAAATATTAGAGCAGAAATAAGTGATCTAGAAACAACAAAAAAATCAATAAAAGAGTTCAATTAAATTAAGAGCTGGTTCTTTGAAAGAAATAATAAAATTGATAACCCCAGCCAGACTATCAAAAAGAAATGACCCAAATAAATAAAATCACAAATGAGAGAGGAGAGACTACAACCAACACCATAGACATACAAACAATTATAATATTATGAAAATTATATGCCAAATATGGGGTGATCTGGAAGAAACGAATAAATCCTAGAAGCATATAAACTACCAAAACTGAAAAAGAAAGAAATAGAAATTTGAACAGACTCATAACCAGCAAAGAAATTGAATCAGTAATAAAAAATCTCCTAACAAACAGAAGTCCAAGGCCAGAGGGTTTCCTACAGGAATTCTACAAACATTCTTCTCAAACTGTTCAAAAAATTAATATGAAGGAAAACTTCCAAACTCATCCTACAAGGGCATTACCTTGATTCCAAACCAGTTAATGACCCCACCCAAAAGTATAATTATAGGCCAGTATTCTTGATGAACATGGACACAAACATTCTAAACGAGATACTAGCAAAACGAACCCAACAGGACCTTCAAAGAATTATTCACCATGATCAAGTGGGATTTATTCCTGGGCTGTAAGGGTAGTTCAATATTTGCAAATAAATTAATGCAATACACCACACTAATTAAAAAAACAAGATCCATAGTATCCTTTCAGTAGATACAGAAGTAGGATTTAACAAAGCACAGCACCCGTTCTTGACAAAGCTCTAAACAAAGTAGGGATACAGGGGGCATACCTCAACATTATAAAGGTCATATTAGAAATACTAACAGCTAATGCCATCCTTAATGGGAAAAACCTGAGAGCTTTTCCTCTGTGGTCAGGAACATGACAAGGATGTCCACTCTCAGTATTTCACTTAGTGCTGGAAATCCTAACCACAGAAATCAGACAAAACGAACAACAACAACAACAAAAAAAGTATCCAAACTTTCACGATTCACAGATGAGATGATACTCTATGTAGAAAACTCAAAAACACCCCACCAAGAAATTGCTTGAATTGATACACAAATTCAGTAAAGTCCAGAATACAAAATCAATGTACAGAAATCTGTTGCATTTTTATACACCAATAATGAAGCAGAAGAAACAGAAATCAAAGAATTGATCCCATTTATAATTGTACCAAGAAACATAAGATACCTAGGATTAAACCTAAGAAAAGGGGTAAAAGATCTGTACTCTGAAAACTATAGAATACTTGTGAAAGAAATTGAAGACGACACAAAGAAATGGAAAAAACATCTATGCTCATGGATTGGAAGAATGGAATTGTTAAAATGTCTATATTACCCAAAGCAATCCACATATTTAATGAAATCCCTATCAAAACACATGAACATTTTTCACAGAGCTAGAACAAGCAATCCTAATTTTTAAAGTTTATTTATCTTAAGAGGGAGAGAGAGTATATGAGCAGTGGTGGGGGCAGAGAGAGAAGAGAGAGAATTCCAAGCAGGCTCTATGCTTTCAGCGTACAACCTGATGTGGGGCTCAAACACACAAACTGTGAGATCATGACCTAAGCCAAAATCCACAGTCAGATGCTTAACCAACTGAGCTACCCAGGTGCCCCACAATCCTAAATTTTTATAGAACCATTAAATGCCCTAAATAGCCAAATTAATTATGAAAAAGAAAGCAATGATGGAAGCACTGCAATTCCAGATATCAAATTATATTACAAAGCTATAATGATCAAGACAGTATGGTACTGGCACAAAAACAGACACATAGATTAATGGGACAGAATAGAAAATCCAGAAAGGAACCCACAACTCTGTGGTCAACTGATCTTTGACAAAGCAAAAAAGAATGTACAGCGGAAAAAAAGACAGTCTATACAACAAATTGTGTTGGGAAAACAGGAAAGCATAATGCAGAAGAATGAAACTGGACCACTTTCTTACACCATACACAAAAATAGTTCCAAATATATGAAAAACCTAAATATGAGACATATAACTGGGTGTTATATGTAAGTGATAAATTACTAAATTCTACTCCTGAAACCAATATTACACTATATGTTAGCTAACTTGAATTTAAATAAAAACTTAAAAAATGAAAAAAGGATAAAATAAAAGGGATGGCTGGAATAAAAAAAGGAAAAATATTTGAGTATTACCTGCTTTCTAGATATTCACAACTTTGGGTTTGGTATTTTCATAATGGAATTGTATTCAAAATGTAATTATAAATACATAAATAATTAAATTGAAATATTAAGCATTTAAAATATCAATTGAAAATTGAGAATTTTCTTCGGGAGAGTAGAAAAAAATAACTCAATTAAGAAATGGCAAAAGATCTGAACAGATACTTCACCAAACAACATATAGAGGAGGCAAATAAGCATACGAAGATATGCATGCTGTTATGTGTCATTAGGGAAATGCAAGTCACAACTATAGTAGATGTTACTACATACCTACCAGAATGATATTTTTAAGTAATTCTACATCAATAATACTGCACACCTACTCAAATGGCTGACATTTTGCCAGAGAAGAACAGATACCATATGTTTTCACTCATATGTGGAACAGGAGAAACTTAACAGAGGGCCCTGGGGGAGAGGAAGGGAGAAAATAGTTAAGGAGAGGGAGGGAGGCAAAGCAAACCATAAGAGACTTAAATACTGAGAACAAACTGAGGGTAGATGGGGGTAGGGGAGAGAGGAAGAGGGGTGATGGGCATGGAGGAGGGCACTTGTGGGAATGAGCACTGGGTGTTGTATGGAAACCAACTTGACAATAAACTATAAAAAAGTGACTGACATTTAAAAAATTGACAAAATTAACTTCTGCAAGGATGCAGAACTGAAAGAACTCTCATTCATTTGGGGGAGAATTAAAAATGATCATCCACTTTTGAAAATATTCTGGCTGTTTCTTATGAAGCTAAACACAAACTTGCCATAGGTGCCACAAGCACGCTCTTAGGTATACTTACTCAACTGACTTGAAAACTGTCCACCTTCATGCAAAAGTTTCTACAAGTTTCATTCATGATCATCCGAAACGGGAAACAGCGAAGTTTTTTTCTTAGCAGATAAATAGATAAACCAGGAAAAAACAACTATTCAGCAATAAAAATAAATGTTATTAATAAATACAACATGCACAACACTTAAATGCATACTGATAAATGAAAGGAGCCAGTCTAAGTCTACATGCCATATGATTACATTTATGTGACATTTTGGAAACATCAAAACTAGAGAAGGAAGAAAGATTAGTGGTTGCCACGGATTTGGGGAGTGAGGGGAGTTTGACTAAGTGAAACAGGGAAAATTTAGGTTTGTATGGTACTTACAAACCTAAATTTACTAAATTTATAATAAACACATTGTATGGTGCTTAATGATGATTACATTACACTATACATTTGTTAAACACATAGAACTTTAGAGAAAAATGAATGAACATAAGTGAATTAATTTTTTTTTTTTACAAATAAACGCATAGGCTACAGGTACCCAAGATGGAATGCAGACTATGACAAAACTCTATCTATATTGCAAATGTGAGACATAACCTCTGAAGTAGGTAGAGCAAAAGAACTTTGAATTTAAATGATCTTTCAAAACCTAGATTCTGTAAGACTAAAAACAAAAATAACTGCACATAAGTAGTTGATAAAATTGTTTCTCTTGGAGGTACACATTAACAATTCTGAAACAGTAGTTATGTGTCACTGGAATTAGACAAATATGTAAAGGAATGGCGGGCAATATGCAATAGATTTCTCACTTTTGGAGTGGGAGTTTATCGATAAGCAAAAAGTAAAAGCTAGAATGAACCATGTGGTAGTGGATTTGAGTTGGAGATATCATGAGATAAATGAATATAGACTCTTGTTTTACTTAATATAGATACAGATGAATGCATGCGTGTGTGTGTGTGTGTGTTTGTGTGTGTGTGTGTATAGGGTAAGGAATGCACAATATAATTCTGGAGTGGGGGCTCCTGAGTGGCTCAGTTGGTTAAGTGTCTGATTGGCTCAGGTCATGATCTCGCAGTTCATGAGTTTGAGCCCCACATTGGGCTCTGTGCTCACATCTTGGAGCCTGGAGCTTGCTTCAGATTCTGTGTCTCCCTCTCTCTCTCTGTCCCTCCCCAGCTTGCTCTCTCTCTTTCTCTCTATCTCAAGAATAAACATTAAAAATATATGTTTTTTTAAATATAATTGTGGAACATATTATAGAGCTAGAAGTAATAAAAAGCTAAAAAAATTACTATCATGATAAGGATATATTAAAGGAACAAAGGAGTCAACTGAAAAAGTTCATAATAGCAAAATCTGGAAAAATGTAAGGAAGAAAATTTTAAAAATATAATACATAATTCTAAATAATTTATGTATATACTCCTCTCAAGAAAGTAGAGCATAACTCTGAACCCTTTAAGAATGAACTACGTTTACTGACTTGACAAAGTTTAGAGTGTGAAATAAAGGAGGAAGGAAAAAGGGAAGACAAGAAGGAAGGTAGGTTGATGGGAGGGAGGGAGAAAAGTAAATTCATAGTAGAAAAAACTTAGCCATGTGATCAAGTTAACATCACCAGTGATAAGTTACATTGATCGTATGTATCTTTGAAATTATGTAATAAAAATGGGTATCTCTGTGGTTTCCCTTCACAAAATTCCTAACCTCAGTTTATTATGAGAAAAAACTTCAGACAAATCTCAATTGAGAAACATTTTTTTTTGCATTCTTCTTCTTTTTTTTTTTTTTTTACAAATAGTTTATTGTCAAATTAGTTTCTACATAACACTCAGTGCTCATCCCCAAAGTGCCCTCCTTCATGCCCATTCCCCCCTCCCCCCCACATCCATCAGTCCTCAGTTTTTGTCAGCATTCATGAGTCTCTCATGGTTTGCCTCTCTCCCTTTCCCCCACCATTTCCGCCCTTCTTCTCCCCCTTGGTCCTCCGTCAAGTTCCTCCTAATCCTCCTATACGTGCAAACATATGGTATTTGTCCTTCTCTGCCTGACTTATTTCGCTCAGCATAACACCCTCAAGGTCCATCCATGTTGCTACACATGGCCAGATTTCATTGTTTCTCATTGCCATGTAGTATTCCATGGTATAGATAAACCACATCTTCTTGATCCATTCATCTGTTGATGGACACTTAGGCTCTTTCCATGTTTTAGCTATTGTGGAGAGTGCTGCTATGAACTCAATTGAGAAACATTTTACAAAATATCTGACAGTTCTTTCAAAGCTGTCAAGGTCATAAAATACAAGGAAAGTCTGAGAAATTGCCACAGCGTAAGGAGACATGACAACTAGATGTAATGTGCTATAGTAAGCTGGATAGGATCTTGGAAAATAATGACATTAGATAAAATTAAAGAAATATAAAGTATTGACTTTAGTTAATTATAATGTGTCAATATTGGTTCCCTAGCTATAACAAATATAATGTAAGCTATTAATATTAGGGAAAACTTTTTATAGGATATATAGGAATTTTTTATACTATCTTTGGAATGATTTTATGATTTCAAGACTATTGTTAAATAAAGTGTTTATTTGAATATAAAAAAATAGATTTGATTACTCTTGGATTTGCTGTCTCCTACAGGCTGGTTCATGGATATTTGAGTGACCGGGCTTCAGCTACAAAAGACAACCCTCTCGAGAACAGCAGAACTGCAAGGTATAACCTAAGTCCCTGAATGTTCTTATGGAGCACCACCACTTAACAAGCTTAATATTGTATATTTTCAGTCATATAATGAGTGAAAATTGTATTTTACTTTTTTACTAATTACTAGTCTATTGATGACCTTTACATTTTCAGTGGCTATTATTTCCTTTTCTGTGAATTACTTTTTTATATCTTTGGGCCAAGAGTTGATTGTCTTTTTAAATTTATTTTAGATTCTGAAAATAAATTTCTGTTGTTAACTTTCCACGTCGTTTCTTCCGCTCTGTTTCTGTATTAATTTTTGATGGTTTATTTTGTTATGTAAGAGTTTAGTATGTATATATTCAAATTTATCAAGCTTTTGCCTTATAGGTTTGATCTTTTAACATGTTTATATGACTTCCCTATTATAAGGTTATAAATACACTCCCTTTCTAATGTTGTAATGCTTTCATGACTTTATTTATTGAACATTTTACAATTTTAAATAATTTAGATTTTTTTTTAATAATGCGAGATAAGAACTGTGTGAGGTGTCCATGGCAAGGAGGACCTTGGAATGGCTGAAAAATTTAAATAAACCTAGTGTGGGTAGAACATTGTAAATTGAGGAGGAAAGTAGTGAAAGTTTAAGTTAGGGAAGTAAGCAAGAGGTAAATCAGGAGGCCTTGTGCCATCTGAATTATTGTGCATGTTAAAGAAATTGGAGAATATATGTTGCTATCTTCCTGCATGCAGCTGGAGTTATATGGACTAAAAAGACACACAGATCATTGGAAATAGGAGAGAAGTGGAATTATTTGGGCTATTTAGTCTGCAGACAAGCTGCTTCAGATATATCTTATTCAATAATTGAATTGTAATGGAGGTTAAGGTCTGGAATATTTTTGTAAGCTCCATATATAGACATATTTCTCTAAGCTCCAATATGTGGATATAATAGAGGGCTTTTGATTCAGTGTCTTCTCTAACTTTATTATACTCTATTAGTATTCCTATGCATTATTAAAGTGATTACCATATGCCAACACAACTGGGAAGAATTCAATTTTCTGAGTGGCAAGGGCATTCATTTGCCTTAGGAGTACTCAACTGTTCAAAAATTTAAAAAAAGTAGGGGCGCCTGGGTGGCTTAGTCAGTTAAGCGTCCGACTTTCGCTTAGGTCATGCTCTCGCGGTTCGTGGGTTCGTGCCCCGCATCAGGCTCTGTGCTGACTGCCAGCTCAGAGCCTGGAGCCTGTTTCAGAGTCTGTGTCTCCCTCTCTCTCTGACCCTCCCCTGCTCATGCTGTCTCTCTCTCTCTCTCCTAGAAATAAATAAAAATATTTAAAAAAAATTTAAAAAAAGTAAATGCCAATAAATGATACCTAAACGTTGCAGGGTTTATTTTTCACTCTAAAGAACATCCTGAAAGAGGCAGATAGGTATTTGCACAATCCTCTTATTAAATAAAATAACTTCATATTTATTCAAATAATATTTGAAAAACAGCAGGTAGAATATGCAACTTAGAAAATGACTTTTAAAAACCTCTCTCCCTTTCCCTCACCATTTCCGCCCTTCTTCTCCCACTTGTTCCTCCGTCAAGTTCCTCCTAATCCTCCTATACGTGCTTCTTCCAATTAGCAATTGTTTCCATATGGTGTAAATGTGTTCTCTGTATAAAAAAATAATTTTATGCTGTTACTTGTTTTCTTAATTATACAATGTTTGATCAGTCAAGTTTGTCTCGTTGGAACTGCAGATAAAACAGGTCCAGAGAAATGCATCTGGGAAGAAAGCAAAATCCTTTTACAACAGGGAAACTTAGCCATAGACCTGCATTTTGTGAGCCTATGGCTTTCACAATGAATCCTGTGCTTTGTTTTCCCTTACTTAATTTCACTTATACTTTGGTGACTATTGTACAGAGTGATCCATACACTTAAACTGTTTAAAATATAATTGCCAAGGAAATTTGATAATTTCATCCTAAAGAAAGGTTGAAGAAAACTCAGGAAGAGCTCCAATTACAGAAAACTGGAAAAAATTAATTTTGATTAAAGCACTTCCCCCATGAAAATAGGACCTCCTGAACTTTGAAAGGGCTGTTTAAGGAAGCTGTTCTTTGGAGAAATACATTACTGTACTTATTCTAGGATTTTCCAGGAATATTAAAGTGAAATAGTAGAAACATCAGAAAAGACCTTTACAGATGTAATTTAGTGGAATGTTGGCAACAGCTTACCTCAGTTCCTCTCTAAAACGAAGTGCCAAAATATGCAAACTACTTTCCAAAACCATAATGGTTGTTAGGAATGCCTGTCAGCTGTCATAATCAATAAGGCTTTCCAAGTGAAGAAAAAAAACTGGAGGATTACAGAAGAATTATTGTTCACTGAAGTATCATATATTCATCGTCAGGAATCTGGTGGGTTCCTTTCCTATACCTAATAATTTCAAACATAAGACCCTGGGAGGGATTCGCAAAGATTGGATTAATTATAACTTGTTTTTTTTAATGACTTACTATCATTATCAGATAAATCAGTAAGTGTAACGTCAAACATCTTACTATTTTAACCCAGTATTATAAACTTCCTTTTCATGTGACAAAAAAAAGTAATCTATTGCAGTGCTCAATGCTGAAATGACATGAATTAATTTCACTTTATTGCAAATGTATCTCTTTGCTTTATAGACCAATTAAAATGCAGGAAATAAACATTTTCAATGTCTGCAGTTATTTTAAATGATTCTGCAGTGGTTCAAACCTGTATTTGCATTTTTGTCCTTTAATTTCAGCATCTGACATGAGTGACAGGAAAATTTTCTATTTCAAAGCCAATTATATGATTCCCCACCATATTCTCCCAGAAAATTGGAAGCTCTACACCACCCTCATTAAGTTTAACTAACAAACATAAGTATTAACTATTTATATTGTAAACATTTGTTATGCAGACAATGGACACTATAATATTTTTGAACATGTTAGTTGTTATTGACTCCAGATCCTTAATAAGTTGAAAGTATTCTTGTGTAAGTCCATTCTTGGTGGTGAATGCAGGAAAAAGAATGGCAGTATGACATAGGGTGTTTTCACATTGTCAGTTGCCATGGAGGATTTCAAAAAGATTGTGAAAGTTATATTTCCGACATGAACCTAATAATGCTATTAGACATAATGCTATTAGACATAATGCTATTAGAGCCAACGGAGCAATTATGTATTTGAACCAAGCTCCATCTTATTGGAAAAGAGAATTTTAAAAGCCTGAGGAAGTGTTTTTCTTCTACCATGTGATATCAGAAAGCCTGTGCCTCTCCAGGATAACAAATAAAAAGCTTAAATTCATAGAAGCTTTGATTTGAAAGGAACACTAGAAGAATTCACTTTCTTATTTTTTATGACATCTCTAACAGATGATTATAGCTCACTTAAACATTACTCCTATGAGTAACTTATTCCTTAAAGCAATCCATTTGTTTGGATGGCATCTTTATTCTGAAGTTTTGCTTGATAACTTCCGCCCAGTTGACCCTAATGTTTAGACCCAGAATAACTCTTTTCCTTCTTTTACCTGACAGTTTTTTAAACGTTTGCAATTATTTTTTCCAAAAATCCATTTCTTTCAGTGTATATATCCCAGGTTTCTTTAAACTTTTCTCACATGACTTTAATTCCAGATGACTTTGATTGGGATAATACCCTAAGAGGTACCGATTTCTCAATGCCCCTTTTAAAACATGCTTGAAAACTAAATACTTATCTCTGGAGATGAACACTTTATTACAGATTCATCTGTCAATAGGCCTCAATTTCAAACTGGACTGCCAAGCTATCATTCTATTCTATTCCATATGGCCAGCTATGATGTGACATTGTTCCTGCTATTCACACATGATATGCAATGATGTCAACTTTGACAAAAACAGCTAATTCAGCTGTTCTGTATTTCTATTTTTTTATTTGAATACACACAATGTTCCATTAATTTCAAGTGTAAAATACAGTGATTCAGCATCTTTATATATTATGCTATGCTCACCATAAGGTTGCTACCATCTGTCACCATACAATTCTATTACAATATCATTGACTATATTCCCTATGTTGTACCTTTTATTCATTTGACTTATTCAATAACTGGAAAACTGTATTTCCCACTCCCATACATACAATTCGCTCATCCCTCCAACCCCTTCCCTCTGTCAATCATAAAATTAAAAAAAAATGAACAAACAAAAAAACAGAGTCAGGACATCTGTCTTTGCAGAGAAAATAGCTGAAGTCAAAGAGGGTATCAGAAAAGCAGAAACCTCTGATCTTGATATTTCACTGCAGTGAGATTATATAGAGAAAATAAAAATTTAGGGAAGAAGTGCAAATTCAAGCAGAATTTCTGACAGTGTAAAAGGAGAAATTGATTTCTCTTGAATGTTTCTTAGCCAGTAGGAGTTAGGGAGTACAAGTGATATGTGTATACGAAAATGCGGTAGGTTTTAGGAATAGCAGCAAGAATAAAGGTACTGAGTAGAGAATATGCATTGAAGACCCAACTTACTTGCAGAGAGTCTAAGTGGGAAAGTCATGGGCAGTATGAGCAGAAAGAGGTTGAGAGCAGATTGTGGAAGGCCACATGCCAGATTAAAGATTTTGGACAATTACCAATACTTAAAGGGGCCAAAATTTTCTTAGATCCAAGTCATAAAAAATTTGGCTGCTGAAGAGGTATATAATAGCAATTCTATATTCTCCTTCTCACATAATGTCACACAATTTCCTTCCTTTTCTCTTCAGCCAGGTCCCTCACAGACTTGCCAAACATGAGAAATTTCTCTCTTCTTTGCCACAGCTTTCAAATAGAAACCTAAGGTCAGCTTTGCATTGTCAGAGGAAAATATGGTACAAATTCAAATGTCAACAGAAATGGGGCAGATCACATTTATCTACTAAGTTAACATGTATTCTAAAAATCATTGACTTACTTTTTGCTTACTCTTCAGAAAAAAAGATGACTTATTCTTCAGAAAAAGAGATGGAGAAGATAAAGAAAGCAAAGCTCAGATGTTGGTGACTTGGTCAAATTACATAAGGGATAACTAAAGAAGGGAAATATCTGGATTCAGCATTCTTCAAACTACATAAGACTAACTCCTCTTGACGCAGATATTCAGGAATGACAAAAATAAGTCCAAAGAAGGAACAAAAATTCTATGTCCTTTATCTCTCTTTTTTGATATGCCAAACTAAAAAATATCACAGGATGGGGCTGAAGACTAATGGATAGTCATGTAATGGAACCAGATAATGAATATTACCATTCTGAATGGCAATGGAGAAATGGAATAGGACATGTGTCTTTATTGCTTTGTGCAATAGGCCAGAGGTATGAACATATCTTCTGACAAGTTGGAATAACAAAACATTAAACTGCTTAATTACAGCTCAGTTATGTTTTAAAAAGTGACAGTGGATGGCCATTGTGTTAAAGCCCGTGTCAACTACCTTTGTTTCTCAAGGCAGGGAAAGCTGTAGGTTTGTTTCTACCTATTTTGCAATGGTTTTGTACGTAAGCAACCTAGTATTAAAATAATCTGGTGAAGGGGCGCCTGGGTGGCTTAGTCGGTTAAGCGTCCGACTTTCGCTTAGGTCATGATCTCGCGGTTCGTGGGTTCGAGCCCTGCGTCGGGCTCTGTGCTGACTGCCAGCTCAGAGCCTGGAGCCTGTTTCAGTCTGTGACTCCCTCTCTCTCTGACCCTCCCCTGCGCACGCTGTCTCTCTCTCTCTCTCTCTCTCTCTCTCCTAGAAATAAATAAATAAAAACATTTAAAATAATCTGGTGAAAATCAAACTTCTTTAGAGACTATGATAACTATTTGGGGCACTTAGTAATACTTTGCATAAGATATTTCTGTCACATTGGTCAATTTGTTTCTGTTAGCCTATAACTTTTACTGGATGGAAGTTATTCAGTAAAAGTTTGTAGGATATATATTTGGTGTTTTAAAGGTATGGTGTCTGTTCACACTCTCAATAAATTCCACCTAGTGTGGAATTTCATTAAAAGTGGCTACTACTTATGAGACAATTGATTAATTTTAAGAGGCTATTTTACCAGCATGCTGCTAAATACATTACATAGACATTTAAAAAATAAAGGCATGTATGTATACTAGTTTGATTTGAGGCTATTTGTCAATTAAAATAAAAGGTTAATATTACTCTTTAAGATAACTTATCAATGAAAATTTCTCATCATCAGGTTTTTCTCTTTTTAAATACACAGTGATTTTCATCAATGGCCTAATTCCCATAAATATGACTCGCATGTTGCAACGTCTTCAAAGAGTAGACCACTTATCTTAAATAAAAGATAAATAATAATATAAAAATAAATCATAAATTTTTAAAAGATTGATTAAATTTTTTCTTTTTTAATTTTTTAACGTTTTTTATTTATTTCTGAGAGAGAGAGAGAGACAGCGTGAGCAGGGGAGGGTCAGAGAGAGGGAGACACAAAATTTGAAACAGGCTCCAGGCTCTGAGCTAGCTGTCAACACAGAGCCCGACGCAGGGCTTGAACCCACGAACTGTGAGATCATGACCTGAGCCGAAGTCGGCCACCCAACCGACTGAGCCACCCAGGCGCCCCATGATTAAACGTTTTCTATCAATAACAAATAGTATTATTTAGTATGTAGATACTACTATTTGCCATTTGGCCAAAGTGTAATCATCTATAAAATTGAAGCTATCAAACTAGATTATATCATATCTAAATCTAAATCCAAACTGATTTCCAGTTGTAGTATGCTATGATACCAAAAGTGAATAGGTAAACTGAATCTTAGAAAAGATTATATTTCTCTTCTTTTTTTTTTTCTTTTAAATATTTTGTTTATTTCTAGGAGAGAGAGAGAGAGAGACAGCGTGAGCAGGGGAGGGTCAGAGAGAGAGGGAATCACAGACTCCGAAACCGGCTCAAGGCTCTGAGCTGGCAGTCAGCACAGAGCCCGACGCGGGGCTCGAACCCACGAACCGCGAGATCATGACCTAAGCGAAAGTCGGACGCTTAACCGACTAAGCCACCCAGGTGCCCCAATATATTTCTCTTCTTAATACTAGTTTATAAACCTACTCTTGCCACGATCCTTTCTTTATGATCTAAATTATTCAGTTTTTATTTTAATAAATTAGAACTTCCCCTTCCAATAAACAGCAATCACTTTAATCCAAGTTAGGATAAAACGTAATATATATTTTAATTCTGTCAGACTATTCCTCTTTAAATACCTTTAAAGGTTGTCATAAACAATCACTGTTCTCAAGCCAAACAACAAAACCGATCCTTTGTATTTACATACGATTTTAACATTTCAAAGGACATTTATTTATGTTATCCTCACAACAATCAGCCTTATAAGTAAGGACTAATAGCATTATCTCGATTTTCATAGAGCAGTTTAATGACTTTCTTCCAGTCACAGAGTTAATGAGAGAAACAAGTCTGGAACCCAGTCCTGTTTATTTCCATTCCTTTGTACTTTTCACTTTATTATTACTCAGCCTTGACCATTGATAATTCTGCTGCTGCTGATAATGAAATCAGTCAGGATTATCTATACTGTGCTGCCCAACAACAACCACAAATCTCAGTGGCTCAAAAACAAGTTTATTTCTCACTCATGCTACATATCTAACATGGATCAGCAGGGAGCTCTGCTTCTTATTTGGTTCATTCATTGACCAAACTGGCAGAAGTTCTACCATATTGTAACTATATTATCTAGAACACCTGGCCTCCTTGGTCAACAGGGCAGAGAAGCAGAACATGAATAATTCATCTCTACCCTTCTAGGTTTTAATCCAGAAGTGACACACATTACTTTCACTTACAGCTAATGGGCCAAAGCATTTAATACAACATAGTTTCACCTAACTACAAAGGGAATACAAAATATGAAAGACTATGTAGATATTTGGTAAGCAATAAATGTCTCTTCCATGGTATCTAATATTTACTGAGTTCTTAACACATCCCAGGCAGTATGATAAGCATATTGTCATTGCTTCATTTCATTCTCATTTAATCCTGTACTATAAATATAATCATTTTACTGATAAAAAAAACAGAATTTGAGTGATAATCTACACAATATTTTACAGATGGTAAATAACAGAGGCAGGATTCAAACACAGATAACTCATATTCTAGATCCAACTCCAAGTTAACTTATTCAAGTCCAAATCTCTTTGATTTGTGTTTTCTTTAGCCATCTTAAGATCTTTTATTGGTGTGAGGTATAATTTTTATCTACTTCCTCCCACGATTAACTTTTATTTTCATGCTAAATGTATAAAGTGTGATGAATGACGTAAGGTAGATGGATGGATAATGAAGAGACCCTTTATTTTTTTTTCATCCTCCCCTACAATAATACAATCTCTTCTATAGGAGGCTCTAAAAATCATAATGTAACGGTAGTTAATTGCTTGATCTTGCTTACTGTTGCTCCAATACATACCAGTCATCCATCTTCTTGGCTTTTCTTTAAATATAAAAAAAATACTTCTTACATGCCTTGTTACTTCTATAAGAAAGGCCCAATGATATTGTTAATATTGCAGAACATGCCTTTTGTAAGAAACTTTCTTTTGTAGCTATTTACAACTAAAGTGACTAAACTATACTTGGAATTAAAGAGAGATCAATTCAGATACTTATAAAAAGATCATTTTCCACAAAAAGAATTAAAATGAAAGATTTTAGAAGGTCCTTTTATTTTTAACACTCAATTATCCAGAAATTCATATATCTTTGTAAGAATTCTAGATAATTTTATGAGTTGAAATTTAACACACGAGATTCTAGCTAATGTGGAAAATATTCACTTAATAGATACATTTTACTAGACAGTATCTGATTAGTGTCTTATAAACTAATTTAACTTAGAAACTTGAAAGTGACTTCCCTCATTGTACCAATGAAGAAATACGACTCAAAGAGAAGTTATTTATTTATCATCAGGCAGATAGTTAGAGGCCATAGAAAGTTAAGAATCTAGGCCTGCTCAGATTCTCAGTGTGGGTTAACATTTCTTTTTTCTTTCCTTTCTTTTTATTTCTCTTCCTTCCTTCTTTCCTTCCTTCCTTCCTTCCTTCCTTCCTTCCTTCCTTCCTTCCTTCCTTCCTTCCTTTCTTTCTTTCTTTCTTTCTTTCTTTCTCTTTTTCTTTCTTTCTTAATAGTTTATTGGCAAGTTGGTTTCCGTACAATACCCAGTGCTCATCCCCATAAGTGCCCTCCTCCAATCCCATCACCCCCTCCCCCCCACATCCATCAGTCCTCAGTTAGTTCTCAGCATTCAAGAGTCTCTCATGATTTGCCTCTCTCCTTCTCCCCCATCATTTCTCCCCTTCTTGTCCCCCATGGTCCTCCATTAAGTTCCTCCTAATCCTCCTATAGGTGCAAACATATGATATTTGTCCTTCTCTGTCTGACTTATTTCGCTCAGCATAACACCCTCAAGGCCCATCATGTTGCTACACATGGTCAGATTTCATTCTTTCTCATTGCCATGTAGTATTCCATCGTATAGATAAACCACATCTTGATCCATTCGTCTGTTGGTGGACACTTAGGCTCTTTCCATGTTTTAGCTATTGTGGAGAGTGCTGCTATGAACATTGGGGTCCATGTGCCCCTATGCATCACCACTCCTATATCTCTTGGGTAAATTCCTAGCAGTGCTATTGCTGGGTCATAGGGGAGTTCTAGTGTTAATTTCTTGAGGAATCTCCACATTGTTTTCCAGAAGGGCTGTACCAGTTTACATTGCCACCAACAGTGTAGGAGGATGCCCATTTCTCCACATCCTCGCCAGCATCTAGAGTCCTCTGATTTGCTCATTTTAGCCACTCTGACTGGCGTGAGGTGGTATCTCAGTGTGGTTTAGATTTCTATTTCCCTGATGAGGAGGGATGCTGAGCATCGCTTCATGTGTCTGTTGGCCATCTGGGTGTACTCTTTGGAGAAGTGTCTGTTCATATCTTCTGCCCATTTCTTCACTGGGTTGTTTGTTTTCCGGGTGTGGAGTTTGGTGAGTTCCTTATAGATTTTGGATATTAACCCTTTATCTGATATGTCACTTGCAACTATCTTTTCCCATTCCGTCGGTTGTCTAGTAGTTTTATGGATTGTTTCCTTTGCCATGCAGAAGCTTTTAATCTTGACGAGGTCCCTATGGTTTATTTTTGCTCTTTTTTTCCTTCACTTTTTGGGATGTGTCAAATAAGAAGTTGCTGCGGTGGAGGTCAAGGAGGTTGTTTCCTGCTTTCTCCTCAGGGGTTTTGGTGGTTTCCTGTCTCATGTTCAGATCCTTTACCCATTTTGAGTTTATTTTTGTGTATGGTGTGAGAAATTGATCTAGTTTCAATCTTCTGCATATTATTGTCCAGTTCTACCAACAGCATATGTTAAAGAGGCTGTCTTTTTTCCATTGGATGTCCTTTCCTGCTTTGTCAAAGATTACTTGGCTGTATACCTTTGGGTCCAGCTCTGAGTTCTCAATTCTGTTCCATTGGTCTGTGTCTGTTTTTGTGCCAATAGCATACTGTCTTGATGATGACAGCTTTGTAGTAGAGGCTAAAGTCTGGGATGGTGATACCTCCCGTTTTGGTTTTATTCTTCAATATTTCTTTGGCCATTCCGGGTCTTTTGTGTTTCCATACATATTTTAGGATAGTTTGTTCTAATTTTGAGAAGTATGCTGGTGCAATTTTGATTGGAATTGCATTGAATGTGTAGATTGCTTTGGGTATTAATGACATTTTAACTATATTTATTCTTCCTATCCATGAGCATGGAATGTTTTTCCATTTCTTTGGGTCCTCTTCAATTTCTTTCATAAGTTTTCTACAGTTTTCATCATACATATCTCTTGTATCTTAGATTAGGTTTATTCGTAGGTATTTTATGTTTTTTTGTGCAATTGTGAATCGGATCAGTTTCTTTATTTTTCTTTCTGTTGCTTCGTTATTGTTGATTAAGAATGCAATCGATTTCTGTACGTTGATTCTGTGCCCTCAACTTTGCTGACTTCTTGGATCAGTTCTAGTAGGCTTCTGGTGGAGTCTGTCGGGTTTTCTATGTAGAGTATCATGTCATCTGCGAAAAGTGAAAGTTTGACATCCTTTTTGCAAGTCTGATGCCTTTTGTTTCCTTTTGTTAGCTGATGGCTGATGTGAGGACTTGGAGCACTATGTTAAACAACAGTGGTGAGAGTTGACATCCCTGTCGTGTTCCTGGTCTTAGGGGGAAAGCTCAGTTTTTCCCCATTGAGGATGATTTTAGCTGAAGGCTTCTTATAGATGGATTTTATGATATTTAAATAGGTTCCTTCTTTCCCAACTTTCTCTAGAGTCTTTTATAAGAAGGCACGCTGTATTTTTCAAATGTTTTTTCTGTGTCTATCGACAGGATCATATGGTTTTTATCTTTTCTTTTGTTGATGTGATGTATCACAACGATTGATTTGCGAATGTTGAACCAGCCCTGTACCCCTGGAATGAATCCCACTTGATCTTGGTGGATAATTCTTTTTATGTGCTGTTGTATTCGATTTGGAAGAATCTTGTTGAGGACTTTTGCATCTGTTCATCAAGGATATAGGCCTGTAGTTCTATTTTTTTGCTGGATCTCTGTCTAGCTTAGGAATCAGAGTGATGCTGGCTTCATAAAACAACTCTGGGAGTTTCCCTTCGATTTCTATTTTTTGGAATAGCTTGAGGAGAATTGGTATTAATTTTGTTTTAAATGTCTGGTAGAATTCCCCAGGGAAGCCATCAGGTCCAGGGCTCTTATTTGTTGGGAGATTTTTGATCACTGATTTGATTTCTTCACTAGTTATGGGTCTGTTCAGAAATTCTATCTCTTCCCGTGTGAATTTTGGGAGTGATTGTGTGTTTAGGAATTTGTCCATTTCTTCTAAGTTGTCCAATTTGTTGGCATATATTTTTTTATTGTATTCCCTGATGATTACTTGTATTTCTGAGGGGTTGGTTGTAATGAGTCCATTTTCATTCACGATTTTGTCTATTTGTGTGCTCTCTCTTTTCTTATTGAGAAGCCTGTCTAGAGGTTTGTCCATTTTGTTTATTGTTTCAAAAAACCAACTCTTGATTTCATGGATCTGTTCATTTGTTTCTTTGGTCTCTATGTTGTTTATTTCTGATCTAATTTTTACTATTTCTCTTCTTATGTTGCGTTTGGGGTGTTCTTGTTCCTCTGCCTCTAGTTCCTTTAGGTGAGCTGTTAGATTTTGGAGTTGCGCTTTTTCTAATTTCTTGAGATAGGCCTGGAGTGCAATGTACTTTCCTCTTAGGACTACCTTTGCCCCATCCCATAGATTTTGGATTGTTGTGTTTTATTTTTATTTGTTTCCACATATTTTTCAATTTCCTGTCTCATTGATTGATTGGCCCTTTCATTCTTTAGTAGAGTGTTCTTTAACCTCCATGATTTTGGAGGTTTTCCGGACTTCTTTCTGTGATTGATTTCAAGTTTCAAAGCATTATGATCTGAGATTGCTCATGGTATGATGTCAATTCTTTTATATATATTGAGGGCTGCTTTATTTCCCAATACGTGATCTATCTTGGATAACGTGCCATGTGCACTTCAGACGAAAGTAAATTCCCTGGACTCAGGATGTAAAGTTCTAAATATATCTGTCAGATCCATCTGTGCCAATGTGTCTTTCTAGTCCATTATTTCTTTAGTGATTTTCTGTCTGGTTGACCTATCCATTGCTGTAAGCAGTGTATTAAAGTCCCTTGCTATTAGCACATTGTTATGTATAAGCTTGTTTCTGTTTGTGATTAATTGTTTTAAAAATTAAGTGCTCCCATATTCGGTGCATAGACATTTATGATTGTTAGTTCTTCCTGATGGATAGACCCTGTAACTATTATGTAATGCTCTTCTTTTTCTTTTGTTATTGTCTTTAATTTAATGTTTAGTTTGTCTGATATAAGTATAGCTACTCCGGCTTTCTTTTGATTTCCAGTAGCATGATATATATTTCTCTATCCCCTTACTTTTAATCTGAAGGTATCTTCCCGTCTAAAATGTGTTTCTTGTAGACAGCATATCGTTGGATTTTGGGGTTTATTTTATCCATTCTGCTACCTTATGTCTTTTGATTGGACCAATCAGCCCATTTACATTCAGTGTTATTATTGAAATATGCGGGTTTAGAGTCTTTTTGTCCTTTGTAGGGTTCATGTTCTCTGATATCTTTGTTCCTTGCAACATTTACTTCAGAGCGTCCCCCTCAGGATTTCTTGTAGGGCTGGCTTAGTGGTGACAAATTCTTTCAATTTCTGTTTATTTGGAAAGACTTTTATCTCTCTTTCTATTTTGAATGACATGCTTGCTGGGTAGAGGATTCTTGGCTGCATATGTTTTCTGCTCATCACATTAAGTATCTCCTTTCATTCCTTTCTGTCATGCCAAGTTTCAGTAGATAGGTCTGTCACCACTCTGATAGGTTTCCCTTTCTATGTTAGGGCCCTTTTCTCTCTAGCTGCTTTCAAAATTCTCTCTTAGTCCTTGTATTTTGCCATTTTAAATATGATATGCCTTGCCGAAGATGGATTCTAATTACGTCAGAGTAGAGTCCTCTGAGCCTCTTGTATTTCAACGTTTACTTCCTTCTCCAGGTTGGGGAAGTTCTCTGCTACAAGTTGTTCCAGGACTTTTTCAGCACCTTTCCCTCTCTCTTCCCCTTCTGGGATTCCTATGATAAGGATAATGCTGTGTTTGACCGTATCACTGAGCTCTCAAACTCTTCTTTCATGTATCCTGGATTATTTTGTCTCTTTTTTCCCTCAGTTTCCTCTTTTTATATAATGGTGTCTTCTAAATCACTTATTTTCCTTCCTGCCTCTTCAGTCCGTGCATTGGAGGCCTCTAATTTATTATGTATCTCATTTATCACATTTTTAATTCATCATTTCTATTCTTCTTCTCAATCTTGTCTGTAGCCAACGTTTCTTTGATGTTTTCTATGCTTTTTTCAAGCCCAGAGATTAATTTTATGATTATTGTTCTAATATCTTTTTCAGTTATGCTGCTTATATCTGTTTTGAGCTGTTCTTTAGTTGTCAGTTCTTCTTGGAATTTCTTTGGAAATTTCTTTCTTTTGTTTCATCATTTTAATTCGCTTTCTGGCTCTTGTTAGTTTTAAAGACTTGTTATGCTCTCTGCCCCTGTGAGCACTGCTGTATCCAAGAAGGCTCTTTGAATGTCCAAGGCCTATCCTTTCAGGGAGTGTTTTTTTTTTTGAATGGTATCTCTTGGTCTCCCTTGTTGAGACCTTGGTTATTTTATTTTCCTACTCGTAGTGATATTTGGGACTCTCCACCATGTCTACTTTGTCTTGTTTCTTGAGGTAGCCGTTAAACTCACTGGAATCAGAAGATCTTGTTTTGTCTCCTTAAGTCAGGTGCCAACGACAGATAGGATCTGAGAGAGGTGGAAACAGGCCTCCAAGGCGATATTCAGATGTTATAAAATCCCTCAGTCGTTAGTCATCACTCAGTTGCAGTAGTTTAGAGGGTGGTAGAGACCAGGGCGATGCAGAAGAGGGAAGGGTGTCCTAAGCAGATAGCAAATAGTAGATATGAGTAGTGAGAGGAGTCTCAGATGAGTGAGATGCGTGAGTGGTTTAACTCCTATTAAGTATTGATAGGGGAAAATCCGTTATAAGATGGCTGACAGGACTGATCGAAATATATGAGTTTAGAGTCATTGTGTCGCTTGTGGGATTAATGCTTGTGGTGTGTCTCTAGCGTCTTGTGTTCCTTGCAACCTTTCCCTCAGAGAGTCCCCTTCAAGATTTCTTGTAGAGCTGGTTGAATGGTGAAAAATTCTTTCAATTTTGTTCATTTGGAAAGACTTTTATCTCTCCTTCTATTCTGAATGACAGGCATCCTGGATAGAAGATTCTTGGCTGCATATTTTTTTGTTCATCACATTGAAGATCTCATGCCATTCCTTTCTGGCCTGCCAAGTTTCAGTAGATAGGTCTACAACCACTCTGATAGGTTTCCCTTTGTATGTTAGGCCCTTTTCTCCCTAGCAGCTTTGAAATTTCTCTCTTTGTCCTTATATTTTGCCATTTTCACTATGATATGTCATGCAGAAGATCGATTTAAGTTACGTCTGAGGGGAGTTCTCTGTGCCTCTTGAATTTAACGTCTACTCCCCTCCCCAGGTTTGAAAGTTCTCTGCTATAATTTGTTCCAGGACTCCTTTTGGGCCTTTTCCTCTCTCTTCCTCTTCTGGAACTCCTATCATACAGATATTATTTTGTTTGATTGTATCACTTAGCTCTGGAACTCTTATTTCATGTTCTTGGATGAGTTTATCTCTTTTTTTTTTCTCATTTTTTTCTGTTTCTATAATTGTGTCTTCTAAATCACTTATTCTTTCTGCCTCTTCAATCCATGCATTGAACGTCTCCAATTTATTATGTATCTTATTTATCGCATTTTTTAAATGCATCATAACTATTTTTAAGTCCTTAGTGTTTGTATCCATATTTTCTCTGATGTCCTCCATGCTTTTATGGTAAAAATATGGTTAACCATAAAATCTGGTTAAAAACCATGCTTTTGGTTAAAATAACCAAAAGTTTTATGATTATCTTTCTGAATTCTTGTTCAGTTCTGTTGCTTATATCTGTTTTAAGCAGTTCTTCAGCTGTCAATTCTTCCTGGAATTTCTTTGAAGGAGATCTCTTTCATTTCACATTTTGGTTATATTTCTATCTCTTGTTAGTTTTTTAAGCTTGTTATTCACTCTGCACCTGTGAGCGCTGCTGTACCAAAGAAAGCTCTTTGAGTGTCCAGGGCCTATCCTTTAAAAAAGTGTTGTTTGAATGGTATGTCTTGGTCTCTCTTGTTGAGATCTTGGTTATTTTTTTTTTCCTACTCGTAGTGGTATTTGGGACTCTCCACCAGGTGTACTTTGGCTTGTTTCTTCAGGTAGCCCTGGAGAAGAAAACAGACAGACAAACACACAGGGAACAAGGGCACAGAAACGCACAGACAAATCCAATAAACACGCAAACCGAAAGAGAAAACGAAGAAGAAAAGAGAAAAGAGGGAGGAGGGAAGGCGAATAATAAGAAATAAAAATACATAAAAAAGAAAAAAGAAGAAAAGAAAAAGAAGAAATCCAATAGACAAAGAACAGTTTAAATCATATAACCAGATTTCCCAGCTACAAATAAATAGCTGGGTGTATGCAGTGCTGGTTGAAGAGCATAGAGAAAGAGAGAAATGACAGGGCGCGGATGGAGGTGAAAGGAAATGAGCAGGCAGAAGGAATAAGAAGCTTTTTTCAAAGAGCTAAAGAGTGGAGTATGTTTGGAGATGTGGTGAAAGAAATGATGATGGTGTTATCCAGAGAAAGTATATAGTCTGATTACTCCAGAGAGAACGAGATGAAAAGGTAGGTAGGTGTAGAATTTAAATCTAGATAATGGGTTAAATGTGACTGTTTAAGCAAGTCAGTGACCAGAATTAATCAGGGCAGTGCATTCAGGTTGGTCTTGTCCAGGCTCCGGTAAAAAAAAAAAAAAAAAAAAAAGGAGGAGAGCAGCTCTCTAGCAGTGATGAGTATGGTTTGATCCAATGCATCCCGAAGGAGTCCTGCCTTGGCGGTTGTGGGGAGAAGAGTGGCGGCGCTCCAGTCCCTTCTTGAACCAAGTGCTGCAACTCACTTTTTTGGGTGTGTAAACTCCCTGTGCTGGTGACGCAGCCAAGGTGGACCATGCTCTATATCCCAAGCAGATCCCAGTCTGTGCGCCCCACTGAAATTGCTGGAAAATCAAACTCACAGGCGAGACCCTCAGGGCAGTCCCAAGCCTCTTGCATTCCCCCTGGGGATCCAGCCAGAAGCCGCTGCTCCTCCTGGTCCGGTCCGGTTGGCAAGTGAGGAACAGTTTCATCCGGGGGTTGCCTGGGATGAGTGCGTCCTGCCTAGGGACAGCTGGAGAGTAGGAAACCGATTTCCTCTGTGTCCGTTGCACGAAACGCAAACTCGCGGGCAAATCTCCCAATTTTAAGCCTTTCGCCTCCCCTCTAGGGATCCAGCCGAGCCAGAAGCACAAAGGTGAGGCCACTGCCTGTCCTCTCTAGGTCGAACGGGCGAGCGGGGAACAGTTTCCCTGGAGGTAGCCTGGGAGGAGTGCGGCCTGCCTAGGGTCAGCTGGAGAGCAGGAAACCGGATCCCTCTGTGTCCTGGTTGGAGGTTTTTCTCTTTTCCAGTGACAGGGACAGTGTCTTGAGCAGTTTCGGCCACTCTTTCCCCTCTAGACTCCCCACAGAGGGGGATCCCCCCCCCATCCCTCTGTTTCTCTGGTCCCGGCCTGATTTTATCTTCCCCAGTTTGCACTCACGCTAGAAGGTTATCTCAGCGGACTCCGACTCCTTTTCCTCCCAAACTTCTGGATTCTATAAGGGTTTCTATGGCTTCAGGCCTTCTCCGTGTGAGATATGAGGGGGAGTGCAATTTACGGAGTTCCCTACTTCCCTGCCATCTTGCCCCCTCCCCTCGTGTTAATTTAAAATAATAGCTATATTGGGGTGCCTGTGTGGTTCAGTCGGTTGAGCCTGTGGCTGTTGGTTTTGGCTCAGTCTCGCATCTGGCTCTGCACTGGCAGCACAGAACTTGCATAGGATTCTCTCTGTCGCTCTCTGTCTCTGTCTCTGTCTCTCTACCCCTTGCCTGCTCATGCTGTCACTATCTCAATATAAATAAATTAAAAATTAACAATAATAACCATATTTATAAAATTTTGCTTCTGGAAAGTTACAATCACTTTTTTAAATTGGATTATATCTGACACACAATGTTACATTATTTTCTGGTGTACAACATAGTGGTTTGACAACTCTAGATGTTATGTTAGAGTTATGTTCTAGATGTTATTGCTGTTATGTTCAAAACAAATGTAGTTAACATCTCTCACCATACAATGCTATTACAATACTATTAACTATAATCCCTATGCTGTACGTTTCATCCCTGTAACTTATTCATTGTGTAACTGGAAGTCTGTACCTCCTACTTCCTTTTCCCTATTTTCCCAACCCTTGTCTTTTCTGTGAACCATCAGTTTGTTCTCTCTATTTATGAGTCTGTATATGCTTCTTGTTAACGTCACTCTTAGAACACCGTAAATGTTTGTATTAAGCAAGGTAACACATTTCTATTAACATATTTATCAATTGTAGCTTAAAAATTACATTAAAATTTTGTCATCGATTACTAGGAAATAGCTGAGGATCTATTCAAAACAGGTATAGAAAGACAACAGGTACAGAAACATAATTAGAATATCTGCATCATTAGTTGGTAATGTATGTATTTATTGAGGTATTTCAGCAGTCTTAAAATATATGTCTGTACCATTTGACTTACACAGTGAGCATAGATTGCTTTTATAATAAAAAATTACAAGTTTTTTTTATTTTTTATTTGAGTATAGTTGACATAAAATGTTACGTTAATTTCAAATGCACAACATAGTAATTCAACTTCTCTATATGTTATGCTATGTTCACCACAAGTGTACCTACCATATGTCACCATACAACATTATTACAATATTGCTGACTATATTCCCTATGCTATGCCTTTTATTCTTGTGACTATATTCCTTAGGTTGAAGGCTGTATCCCTCACTCCCCTTTATTCATTTTGGCCATTTCTCATCCCCTTCCCTCTGGCAACTATCAGTTTGTTTTTTATACTCACAGGTCAGATTCTGCTGTTTGTTTATTTTCCAGTTTATTAGTTATTTTCATTCCATTTACAACAAAATGTATGGACCTAGAGGGTATTATGCTAAGTGAAATAAGTCAGACTAAGAAAGACAAATACATATTTTCACTTATATGTGGAATCAAAAAAGTTTTTCAAGGTTTTAAAACAAAATAGGAATTTGTATTTGTTTAAAATCTTTTACCTGGTTATCTTAGCACACTTTCATGACTTGCAAGGACAAAAAAAGTAATCTTATGCAAAGCCAAAAAGATATTCTCTGTGGAGTATAAAAAAAACATGACACATTTAAGATGTGTCACCTTATATAAAAGAACAATAGATTATGTGAATTATTGTCTTAGCTGTATGAATTTCAACAAATAGGAAATAATCAATCAAATATATTTTTTCCATTGTCAAGTAGAGATAAAAATAGGTGCCTGTAAACATCACAGATTTGTTGTGTGGAATACATAATTTAGTTTTTTGAAGGCTCTTGGGAAAATGAAAATTAACTTATAAATTTAAGATTTGAATTTTTGTGTCAACATACATAAGCTAATATTCCCTTCAGGTTCATCAGCATACCCATATCAATATTTAATCTACTCCATATACTGCTGTTCTGTTCAGATTCACAGAAGGCAGACAAAGGTCAAGAAGTTAGATTACTTGTGTTAAGTAATGACATTTTTTTCTTAAAATAGATTATTGTTAAGTTGGTTTCCATTAACACCCAGTGCTCATCCTCACAATTGCCCTCCTCCACTCCCATCACTCCCCCTCCTCCCCACACCCATCAGTCCTCAGTTTGTTCTCAGCATTCAAGAGTCTTTCATGGTTTGCTTCTCTCCCTCTCACCCACTATTTCCCGCCTTCTTCTCCCCCACAGTCCTCCGTTAAGTCCCTCCTAATGCTCCTATAGGTGCAAACATATGGTATTTGTCCTTCTGTGCCTGGCTTATTTCGCTCAGCATAACACCCTCAAGGTCCATCCATGTTGCTACACATGGCCAGATTGCATTCTTCCTCATTGCCATGTAGTATTCCATCGTATAGATAAAACACATCTTCTTGATCCATTCGTCCGCTGATGGACACTTAGGCTCTTTCCATGTTTTTGCTATTGTGGAGAGTGCTGCTATGAACATTGGGGTACATGTGCTCCTATGCATCAGCACTCCTGTATCCCTTGGGTTATTTCCTAGCAGTGCTATTCCTGGGTCATAAGGGAGTTCTAGTGTTAATTTTTTGAGGACCCTCCACACTGTTTTCCAGAGGGGCTGCATCAGTTCACATTCCCACCAACAGTGTAGGAGGGTGCCCGTTTCTCCACATCCTTGCCAGCATCCAGAGCCCTCTGATTTGTTCATTTTAGCCACTCTGACCGGCGTGATATGGTATCTCAGTGTGGTTTGATTTGTATTTCCCTGATGATGAGGGATGCTGAGCATCATTTCATGTGTCTGTTGGCCATCTGGATGTCCTCTTTGGAGAAGTGTCTGTTCATATCTTCTGCTCATTTCTTCACTGAGTTGTTTGTTTTTCGGGTGTGGAGCTTGGTGAGTTACTTATAGATAATGGATACTAACCCTTTATCTGATGTGTCATTTGCAACTATCTTTTCCCATTCCATCGGTTGCCTATTAGTTTTATGGATTGTTTCCTTTGCCGTGCAGCTGAATGACAAATTTTAAAAGTTATTCTTTGGGTGCCTTCATGTGCCTAGGTGTCAAGCACCACGATACTAGATACTATATATATTTCCCATCACTTTTGGTCCAAATCCATCAGATAGGTTTTATTTCCATATATATGTATATCAAGACTATTAAGCTTGAGCACACTGCTCAAGGTCACACATTTGGTGAGTAGCAGAGCCAGAATTTATATCCAAGTTTGTCATACTGAAAATCTCTTTCTTTATTTTGTCCTGTATTTCAGAGATAGTCACTTATCTCTTATAGTCACTTTCTGGAAACATTCACTTCCTTTTGGCATGTACATGTGTTTTCCAGATATTGAAGTGGAACAGAGTAGCAGTTTCCTTTTTCTTTTTTGTAACTCACTTGCATTCTCTAACAAAATTAATTGTTCTGGTCTAACATGTTTTTTATTGATTTTCTGTCTCCCTGCTGTAAATCTTTTTTCTAACTTGCCCTTTCTGAAAGACTGAAATGTTTCTGATTGGCTTTTCACAGTCCAGAAATGTGGAGATCTCTGAGTTTAAACTGTTTACATAGACAGCAGTTCTCCCTGGTTTTCATTATATCATTGACAGCAGTTGATATCTTCATGCATAAGAATATATTTACTTATAGGCACATAAGTAATTCATTTATAAAATTGAATTATATGACTAGGAGATTGTGTGTTTTGATTGTGTAGCAGTCCTTCTAAACACGACTTACAATTGATAAAAGCCAGATGGAAAGCGGAAACAGTCCATTTCATGACTCCTGAAATGTCTAAATTTGTTAACCCTTGAACTTCATATTTTTTGAAGTTCAGTGGTAGGATGGAAATAATTTGTTGGTGAATTTTTAATCTGCAAAATGGCCAGTAAATGCTTATAACATTCCATATCGAGGGAAATAGTTTGGATTTGAGAAGCGTTTCAAAGGCAATGTTAATGACTTATCATTAAATTCATTTCTTTGCTCTTATTTTCTTTTTGTATTTTTATTAAAATGATTTTAATATGTATATTGTCTGCTAGTCTCTCTTAGGTGGACAACTGACTCTTAGTATCTCAAAAGTATCTCACTGTATGAATACATACTCAGATATTATTTGTTTAAGTGCAGTACATAAACATTTAATAAAACATTTGTCATTTTCGTAAAATTATTGTTTAAATGTCAGTTAATATCATTAGTAGTCTTCTAGATTATAACTTAACCATTGCAACAACACTCTGAGATGGGTACTCTTATTATTATCAACACTCATTTTTCAGACTGAGGAAACCAAATCTTGGAGATTGCACAACTTCCTATAATCACAAAACTAGGAGGCAGTGGGACAAGGGTTTGTACCCAGACAGACTGACCTCAGAGTCCTTACTGTTAACCATTATCTTCTATTCTTTCTTTTTTTCTTTCTTAAGAAACTTGTCAAGGGGTGCCTACGTGGCTCAGTCAGTTGAATGTCTGACCCTTGATTTTAGTCAGTGTCATGATCCCAGGGTCCCGGGATTCAGGCCACATAGGGCTCTGGGCTCCAAGCTGAGCGTGGAATTTGGTTAAGATTATCTCCCTCTTTCCATCTGCCTCTCTCTCTCTTTCTCAAAAAAAAAAAAAACAAAAAAGAATGAAAGACACTAGTCAAGCATGCTGATATAATATGCACCATACGAAGAAAACAGGCTATCACTTTCTTTTTCATTTCAACAATGGCACCACCATTCCCCCACCTTCCTTAGCATAAAAAAAGAGTCATTTCTCACTTACTCACTTCTCACATGGTATAACATGTCAAGATCCACAAATTCTACCTTTACAGTGACTAATTCCATTATCTCTGCTACCATACTAGTTCAAGCTTTAAACTCCTATCACTTCTAGACTATTACCTTCTCTCTGTGTTCAGTTATTTCCTAGACCAAACTATTCTATATACAATGACCAAAGACATTTTCTTAATACACAGTTATAATTAAGACACCGTTCATAAACATTCTCTTTACTTTCATAATTCAGTTCTAAATATTCAGTTTGACATTTAGAGTGTTCAATAATCTGGACTCAGTGTTTCTTTCCATGCTCATTTCTTAGCTTTCATACTAATGCCCTATGTTCCAAGCTAAAGAAACTGCTCCTAATTCCCTGAGCACAGCATTTTTGGTTTTGTCTTTATGCCTTTTTTTTAATACTTTCCTCTCTATCTACAATCCCCTTCTTTGTCATTTCTGCCTATCTATATTCTACTCAACATTTAAAAGCTCTTTTCGGGGCGCCTGGGTGGCTCAGTTGGTTAAGCTTCCGACTTCGGCTCAGGTCATGATCTCATGGTTCGTGGATTCGAGCCCCGCATTGGGCTCTGTGCTGCCAGCTAGCTCAGAGCCTGGAGCTTGTCTTCAGACTCTGTTCTTCCCGCTCTCTCTGAATCTCCCCTGCTCAGCTGTCTCTCTCTCTCAGAAATAAATTTTATAAAACACATTTTATTCAAGCATTCAAGAGTTTCTCATGGTTTGCCTCCCTCCATCTCCCCCACTATTTTTCACCTTCTTCTCCCCCATAGTCCTCCGTTAAGTTCCTCCTAATCCTCCTATACGTGCAACCACATGGTATCTGATCAAACTGAGGGCTAATGGGGGTGGGGGAGAGGGGAAGGGGCATCATGGGCATGGAGGAGGGCATTTGTGGGAATGAGCACTGGGTGTTATTTGGAAACCAACTTGACAATAAATTATTTATAAAAGAACATTTTAGAATTTTTATTAAATAAATAAAAACTCTTATCATATTGTACTACATGATTTTATTCTCAGTCCCACATATACAATGTTTATTTACCTTCCTCAGTTGGATATTTATCAGATTGTTTTGTACCTTCCCTTGACGTGATACAGTTATTTCTGCTCTTGCTTTACCTTTTTTTATAGATGGTAAATTCTTAAGGTAAAGAGATATGCAGGGCGCGTGGGTGGCTCAGTCGGTTGAGTGTCCGACTTTGGCTCAGGTCATGATCTCACGCCATGGATTTGAGCCCCTCGTCAAGCTCTGTGCTGGCAGCTCAAAGCCTGGAACCTGCTTCGGATTCTGCATCTCCCTCTCTCTGCCTGTCCCCTGCTCATGTTCTGTCTGTCTCTCTCTCAAAAATAAATAAACATTATTTTTTTTAAAAAAAGGTAAAGAGATATGCTTTCTTTATCTTATATTCTCTACAGACCTAATCAAATTCCTTGGACTTAGTAGTTACATAATATTTATTAAAATGCATAGTGATGCCCCACAATATCACCTAATGGCTTTTCCTTTCTGAACCAAATAGATTATGATGGCATGCCCTAAACCAATACAGAAGAGAGCAATGTAAGCCTAAAATGCAAATATTTCTGAAAGATCTTCACAGAGTGTAAAAGTAAGTGGTATCCCAGTATAAAATAAATCAAATAAGGAATAATCTTTCTATTTCTATGGGAATTCTTGGAAATACCATCTGTCAGCCATATGGCTAAAATATAATTAGTTCTAGTCTGAAGCCCAGAGTAATTACATGACTCCACAAACTAAACGTTGGCTTTGTCTTTTATCAAGCATGCAAGAGAAAAAGTGAAGTAGATTCAGGTTTAGCAAAGTTTATGACAGGTATAAGATTTAAAAATTACTCTATTCCTCGTCCAGAAAAGCCTATATCTTTTTTTAAAAAATATTTTTATTTATTTCTAAGAGAGAGAGAGACAGCGTGAGCAGGGGAGGGTCAGAGAGAAAGGGAGACACAGACTCTGAAACAGGCTCCAGGCTCTGAGCTGGCAGTCAGCACAGAGCCCGACGCGGGGCTCGAACCCACGAACCGCGAGATCACAACCCAAGCGAAAGTCAGACGGTTAACCGACTAAGCCACCCAGGCGCCCCCAGAAAAGCCTATATCTTGTAGGTCGAAAATGCTGTAGAATCTGATGTTAAATTGAAAATCAGCTAAAGAATTAGGTAGTAACTTGGCAAGAACATTGATATGACAATCAATAGATTTGTGCACTAGACTTGGTTTAATACCAACTAGGTGCTTGAGACAGAGTTTCTTTATCATCTCATGAAATTATGTGATTACAATAAAAAACTTCTCTCTTGTATTAATACTTTAAGAGTCAAATTGTATATATTAAAGCTTGTCAGAAAGATGACACACAGATGCCAGTTATTTTTGGGAGAGTTATTTAATATATTTGTAATAACAGTAACCAACACTTACTATGTGCCATTTTCCTAGATGCTTTACATAAAATACCTTTACTTAAAATATATTTACATAAATCCCATGAGATAGTTATTATTACAATCATCCCCATTTTACAAGAGAGGAAACTGAAGTAGAGAAACGTTTTGTACCTTTCCAGAGGTGCCACAGATAAGTTTAGCAGAACTGGAATTTGACCCGTGGATCACCCACCACATTATACTGTTGCTCCTTCTAATCTCCCACTCTTTCTGTATATTCTGTATATTCTAGACATTCAAACTTTTTCTCTGTTGCTCAATCACATTATCATATTAGTGTATCTGGATTTAATGTTTGTTCTTCATAAAAGAATTTTCTCCTTTTTGGCTGTCTAATTCTGCTTGTTCTTCAGGTCTCAGAATATATAACACACTTACAGAAATCATATCTCAATTTTGATTAGGTGTTCCTCTCATATACTGTCAAAAGACTCAGTATGTAATTCCCTCTTAGCGTGTCTCACACTTATAATACAAATTATTATAATTATGTTCCATATGTATATATACATATATTCATTTTCAATCTTCCCTTCTAGAATTTCAGCTTTATAAGCATAAGAAATTTGATTTGCTTACAGCTATATCCACTGGGCATAGAATGGTTCCAAGGACAAAGTATGTGCTCATGACATTTGCTGAACAGACCAATAAATATATAAAATGTGCTTGCACACATTATATGTGTGTTTAGAGAAAAAATGATACATTTTTGTTTGAGGAAAATATTTTTTGTGGTAATAATTATCTGAGTTCACAAACAGACTTGGCATATAGAAAAAGAGGGATAATGCAGTACTGGCTAGACATCGTTACTAAAAACATTCACCACATCTTCTCCAATGGATTAAATATTTACACAGAGAAAATTCGTTTAATTTTGTTTTGGGGCACCTGGGTGGCTCAGTCGGTTAAGCGTCCGACTTTGTCTCAGGTCATGATCTCACGGTTCATCGGTTCAAGCCCCACGTCGGGCTCTTTTCTGACAGGTAGCTCAGAGCCTGGAGCTTGTCTTCTGTGACTCCCTCTCTCTCTCTGACCCTCTTCTGCTCACGGTGTCTCTATCTCTCTCTCAGAAATAAATAAAACATTAAAAAAATTGTTTTGAAGGATTTTTAACCTCCAGAGACCTGTAACTGCTTGTTGAGAACAAGGTTTTTGAGGAATGAGGTATAGGATGAATGCATGCCCATTAAGAAAGAGGAAAAGTGAAAGAAGAGTAAAAATAAAAATAATCATCCCAAAGATAAAAAGAACCATCCTATGACAAGCCACAGACATGTAACAATTTTAACCCCTTTATTAGAGTAAATCCTACAATTTCCCATATTACAATTCTTGAAGAAGGAAACAACATAATTGCTTCCACCAACAATGTGATTTCAAAGTCATAGTACTATAAGTTTGGGTTTAATTGTTATTGACATGGAGTAAATATTTATAATTATTTACAACACATTTAACGTATAAATTTTATCATTTATTCTTATATTTACAATTACTTATTAGTAAACTTTCTATTATATATTTTCAGCAAGATTAGGTTTTTCTAAATATTTTCTAAATAATAAATGACAGCTCTTATTAGAATAAACTTCAACATTATTATATTATTAAATAAAACATTTGATAAACCAAAAGAAAATGTCATAACATGCATTTCTAGCAGATTTGTAGAGATAATAATTTGCATACCATAAAATTCATACATTTAAAGTACACAATTCAATATTTTGAGTAATATTCAGACTTGTGTGACCATAAGCACAGTTGAATTTTAGAACATATTCATCACTCTAAAAATGTATTTATTTTTGAGAGAGGGAGGGGAGGAGAAGAGAGAGAGAGAGGGAGAGAGAGAATCCCAAGCAGGTTCTGCACAATCAGCAGATAGCTGGACATGGGGCTTGAACCCACGAACTGTGAGACATGACCTGAGCCAAAACCAAGAGTAAGACGCTTAACCAATTGAGCCTCCCAGGGGCTCCTTAAAAAGAAACTCTGTACCTATAACCAGTTACTGTCCATTTCCACAGACTCCCGTGACAGCACTGGGCAAGCAATAGCCTAGTTCGTGCCTCGATGTCTGCTTATTCTGAAGTTTTCATATACACAGAACAATACAAAAGATGGTGTTTTGTGACTGGATTCATTTACTTAGAATGTTTTCCAGTTTCATCCATGTTGTAGCATGTATCATTACTTCATTCATTTTATGGTAGTTTTTGCTATCTATAGATAAGCCATAATTTGTTTATCCATTTTACACTTTCATGGATAATGGGTATGTTTCCACTTTTTAGCTAATGAGAATAGTGCTACTATGACCACTGGTACAAGTTTTACATGGGCTTCAGTTTTTATTTTTCATTTCTATGTATCTAGGCAAGGAACTGCTGAGTCCTTTGGTAACGGTTCAACATTTTTAGGAAGTTTCTATTTTATTTTATTTTATTTTATTTTTTATTATTGATTTTTGAGAGAGAGAGACAGAGTGTGAGTGGGGGATGGTCAGAGAGAGAAGGAGACACAGAATCTGAAACAGACCCCAGGCTCTGAACAGTCAGCACAGAGCTGGATGCGGGGCTCAAACACACGAACCGCAAGATCATGACCAGGGACCATGGTCAGACAGTTAACCAGCTAAGCCTCCCAGGTGCCCCAGGAGCTTTCTATTTTAAAAGGAGTCTTCACGATTTAGCATTTCCACTAGCAATATATTATGTGATAAGTGATATCTGCTTGTAGTTTCTAATTGCATTACCCTGTTGATTAATGGGTTTAAGCACATTTCATGTCCTTAATGGAAATTTGTATATCCCCTTGGAAGAATACCTATTAAAATTCCTAACTCATTTTTAATTTGGTTTACCTGTATTTGTGTTGTTGACTTTGTTCTATATTACTAAAGGATAATATAGAACATTTTTTTTTACATATAATGTACTCAAGACCTTATATATACAATGTGAAATAATCTCTCCCACTCTGTAGCTTGTCTAATTACTCTTTTTTTAAAATGAACTTTTAATTTAAATTCCAGTTGGGTAACATACCTTGCATACAACACCTGTGCCCATCATAACAAGTGCACTCTTTAATCCCACAACTACTTACCTAATTCCCCACTGACCTCCCTTCCAGTAACCCTCAGTTTGTTCTCTGTATTTAAGAATCTGTTTCTTCCTTTTCCTCTTCTTTTCCCCCCATGTACATTTCTTTTGTTTGTTAAATTTCACAGGGGCGCCTGGGTGGCTTAGTCGGTTAAGCGTCCGACTTTCGCTTAGGTCATGATCTCACGGTTCGTGGGTTCGAGCCCCGCGTCGGGTTCTGTGCTGACTGCCAGCTCAGAGCCTGGAGGCTGTTTCAGCGTCTGTCACTCCCTCTCTCTCTGACCCTCCCCTGCTCATGCTGTCTCTCTCTCTCTCTCTCCTATAAATAAATAAAACATTAAAAAAATAATAAATTTCACATATGACTGAAATGATATATGTGTTTCTATCATAGATTCATTTTATTTAGCATAATACTCCCTAGCTTCATCCACATTGTTGCAAATAGCAATATTTCATTCTTTTTTTTTCTTGCTGAGTCATATTCCTTTCAGCAGTAGATGGATACCTGGTCGGGTTCCATAATTTGACTATTGGAGACCATGCTATTATACATTTTGGGATGTATGTACTCCTTACAATTAGTATTTCTGTATTTTTGGGGCAAATAACTAGTAGTGCCTTTTCTGGATCTAAGGGTAATTCTATTTTTTCCTTAAATAGTTTATTGCCAAGCTGGTTTCCATGAAACACCCAGTGCTCATCCCAACAAGTGCCCTTCTCCATGCCCATCAACCCCCTTCCCCTCTACCCCAGCCTCCCTCAGCCCTCAGTTTGTTCTCAGCATTCACGAGTCTCTCACTGTTTGCCTCCCTCCCTCACCCCAACTGTTTTTCCACTTCTTCTTCTACTTCGTCCTCCGAAACATTCTCCTAACCCACCCATATGTGCAAACATATGGTATTTGTCCTTCTCTGCCTGACTTATTTCTCTCAGCATAACACCCTCAAGTTCCATCCATGTTGCTACAAATGGTCAGATTTCATTATTTCTCATTACATTGTATAAATATACCACATTTTCATTTTTTACAAATAGTTTAATGTCAAGTTGATTTCCATATAACACCTAGTACTCATCCCCACAAGTGTCCTCACATGCCCATCTTTCCCCTCCCCGCTCACACCAAACAGTCCTCAATTTCTTCTCAGCATTCAAAAGTCTCTCATGATTTGCCTCTCCCCCTCTCTCCTACTATTTGCCCCCTTTTTTCTCCCCCATGGTCCTCGGTTAAGTTCCTCCTAATCCTCCTATACGTGAAACATATGATATTTGTCCTTCTCTGCCTGACTTATTTCGCTCAGCATAACACCCCCAAGGTCCATCCATGCTGCAATACATGGCCAGATTTCACTCTTTCTCATTGCCATGTAGTATTCCATTGAATAGATAAACCATATCTTCTTGATCCATTCGTCTGTTGATGGACACTTAGGCTCTTTCCATGTATTGGCTATTGTGGAGAGTGCTGACATGAACATTGGGGTCCATATGCTCCTATGCATCAGCACTCCTATAGCCCTTGGGTAAATTCTTAGCAGTCCTGTTGAGGGGTCATAGGGGACTGTTATTGTTAAATTCTTGAGGAATCTCCACAGCGTTTTCCAGAGGGGCTGCACCAGATTGCATTACCACCAACAGTGTAGGAGGGTGCCCGTTTCTCCACATCCTCGCCAGCATCTAGAGTCCTCTGATTTGCTCATTTTAGCCACTCTGACTGCCGTGAGGTGGTATCTCAGTGTGGTTTTGATTTGTATTTCCCTGATAAGGAGGGATGCGGAGCATCGTTTCATGTGTCTGTTGGCCATCTGGATGTCCTCTTTGGAGAAGTGTCTGTTCATATCTTCTGCCCATTTCTTCACTGGGTTGTTTGTTTTTTGGGTGTGGAGTTTGGTGAGTTCCTTATAGATTTTGGATAGTAACCCTTTATCTGATAAGTCATTTGCAACAATCTTTTCCCTTTCTGTCGGTTGCCTATTAGTTTTAAGGATTGTTTCTTTTGCCGTGCAGAAGCTTTTAATCTTGATGAGGTCCCAATAGTTTATTTTAGCTCTTGATTTTTTTCTTTTGGGGATGTGTCCAGTAAGAAATTACTGCGGTAGAGGTCAAAGAGGTTGTTTACAGCTTTCTCCTCTAGAGTTTTGATGGTTTCCTGTCTCACGTTCAGATCCTTTATCCATTTTGAATTCATTTTTGTGTATGGTGTGAGACAATAATCTAGTTTCATTCTTCTGCATGTTTCTGTCCAGTTCTCCTAGCACCATCTGTTAAAGAGGCTTTCTTTTTTTCCATTAGATACTCTTTCTGGTGTTTTCAAAGATTAATTGGCCATAAAATTGTGGGTCCAATTCTGAGTTCTCATTTCTATTCCATTGGTCTATGTGTCTGTTTTTGTGCCAATACCATACTGTCTTGATGATGACAGTTTTGTAGTAGCGGCTAAAGTGTGGGATGGTGATGCCTCCCATTTTGGTTTTCTTCTTCAATATTACTTTGGCTATTCGGGGTCTTTTGTGGTTCCATACAAATTTGAGGATGGTTTGTTCTAGTTTTAAGAAGTATGCTGGTGCAATTTTGATTGGAATTGCATTGAATGTGTAGATTGCTTTGGGTAGTAATGACATTTTAACTGTATTTATTCTTCAATCCATGAGCATAGAATGTTTTTCCATTTCTTTGTGTCTTCTTCTATTTCCTTCATCAGTTTTTTATAGTCGTCATCATAAAGATCTCCTATATCCTTGGTTACGTTTATTCTTAGATATTTTATGGGTTTTTGTGCAATTGTGAATGGGATCAGAGTTTCTTGACTTCTTTTTCTGTTGCTTCATTGTTGGTGTATAAAAATGCAACGTATTTCTGTATGTTGATTTTGTACCCTGCAACTTTGCTGAATTCTTGGATCAGTTCTAGTAGGCTTCTGTTGGTGTTTGTAGGGTTTTCTATGTAGATTATCATGTCGTCTACAAAAAGGGAAAGTTTGACTTCCTCTTTGCCATTTCTGATGCCTTTTATTTCCTTTTGTTGTCTGATGGTTAATGCTAGGAATTCCAGCACTCAATTAAACAATAATGGTGAGAGTGGACATCCCTGTCGTGTCCCTGATCTCAGGGGCAAAGCTCTCAGTTTTTCCCCGTTGCCGATGATGTTAGCTGAAGGCTTCTAATAGATGACTTTGATGATGTTTAAGTAGGTTTCTTCTATCCCGACTTTCCCTAGAGTCTTTATTAAGAATGGATGCTGTATTTTGTCAAATGCTTTTTCTGAATCTATCGACAGGATCATATGGTTTTTATCTTTTCTTTGGTTGATATGATGTATCACATTGATTGATTTGCGACTGTTGAACCAGCCCTGTAAACCAGGAATGAATCCCACTTGACCTTGGTGGATAATTCTTTTTATGTGCTGTTGGATTCGATTTGCAAGTATCTTGTTGACGGTTTTTGCATCTGTATTCATCAAGGATATTGGCCTGTAGTTCTCTTTTTTTGCTGGATCTCTGTCTGGCTTCGGAATCAGTGTGATGCTGGCTTCATAAAATAACTCTGGGAGTTTTCCTTCGATTTCTATTTTTTTGGAATAGCTTGAGAAGATTTGGTAGTAATTCTGTTTTAAACGTCTGGTAGAATTCGCCAGGGAAGCCATCAGGTCCAGGGCTCTTATTTGTTGGGAGATTTTTGACAACTGATTCGATTTCTTCATTCATTATGGGTCTGTTCAGATTTCCTATCTCTTCCTGTGTGAATTTTGGTAATGAATGTGTGTTTAGGGATTTGTCCATTTCTTCTAAGGTGTCCAATTTGTTGGCATATAATTTTTCATAGTATTCCCTGATAATTGCTCGTATTTCTGAGGGGTTGGTTGTAATCAGTCCATTTTCATTCATGATTTTGTCTATTTTTGTGCTCTCTCTTGTCTTTTTGAGAAGCCTGGTGAAAGGTTTGTTCATTTTGTTTATTTCTTGAATAAACCAACTCTTGGTTTCATGGATCTGTTCAACTGTTTCTTTGGTCTCTATGTTGTTTATTTCTGCTCTGATTTTTACTATTTCTCTTGTTCTACTGGGTTTAGGGCTTTCTTGTTGCTCTGCCTCTAGTTCCTTTGGGCGAGCTGTTAGATATTGGACTTGCGTTTTTTCTAATTTCTTGAAATAGGCCTGGAGTGCAATGTACTTTTCTCTTAAGATTGCGTTTTCCGCATTCCATAGTTTTTTGATTCTTGTGTTTTCAGTTTCATTTTTTTCCATATATTTTTAAATTTCTTTCTAATTGCCTGATTGGCCCATTCATTCTTTAGAAGGGTGTTCTTTAACCTCCATGTTTTTGGAGGTTTTCCAGACTTCTTCCTGGGATTGATTTCAAATTTCAAAGCATTATGATCTGAGAGTGTCATGGCATGATCATGAGACATCATGATCTTTTTTAAAAGATCCCAATTCTTTTATATTTATTGAGGGCTGCTTTATGTCCCAGTATGTGTTCTATCTTGGAGAATGTGCCATGCGCACTTGAGAGGAAAGTGAATTCCCTGGCCTCAAGATGTAAAGTTCTAAATATATCTGTCAGATCCATCTGGTCCAAAGTATCTTTCAAGTCCATTGATTAGTGATTTTCTGTCTAGTTGACCTATCCATTTCTGTAAGCGGAGTATTAAATTCCCCTGCTATTATCACATTCTTATTTATAAGATTGTTTCTGTTTGTGATTAATTGTTTTAAATATTTAGGTGCTCCCATATTTGTTGGATAGACTTTTATGATTGTTAGTTCTCCCTGATGGATAGATCCTGTAATTATGATATAATGCCCTTTTTCATCTCTTGTTATTGTCTTTAATTTAAATTCCAGTTTGTCTGATATATGTTTAGCTACTCCAGCTTTCTTTAGATTTCCAGTAGCATGATATATATATATATATATATATATATATATATATATATATATATATCCCTTTACTGTTAATCTGAAGTTGTCTTCCAGTCTAAAATGCGTTTCTTGTAGATAGCAAATAGATGGATTTTGTTTTTTATCCAATCTACTACCCTATGTCTTTTGATTGGAGCATTCAGCCCATTTACATTTAGTGTTATTATTGAAATATGTGGGTTTAGAATCATTGTGTCCTTTGTGAGATTCATGCTTGTGGTAGTGTCTCTGGTATCTTCGTTCCTTGCAACACTTCCCTCAGAGCGTCCCCCTCAGGTTTTCTTGTAGGGCTGGCTTATTCGTGACAAATTCTTTCAATTTCTGTTTATTTGGAAAGATTTTTTTATCTCTCCTTCTATTTTGAATGACAAGCTTGCTGGATTGAGGATTCTTGGCTGCACATTTTTTCTGTTCATCACATTGAAGATCTTCCATTCCTTTCTGGCCTGCCAAGTTTCAGTAGATAGGTCTGTCACCACTCTAATAGGTTTCCCTTTGTATATAGGGCCCTTTTCTCTCCAGCTGCTTTCAAAATTCTCTCTTTGTCCTTATATTTTGCCATTTTTATATGATATGTAGTGCAGAAGATCGATTCAAATTACATCTGAGGGGACTTCTCCGAGCCTCTTGTATTTCAACGTTTACTTCCTTCCCCAGGTTGGAGAAGTTCTCTGCCATACTTTGTTCCAGGACTCCTTCAGCACCTTTCCTTTTCTCTTCCTCTTCTGGGATTCCAACGATAATGATATTGTTGTGTTAGATCGTATCGCTGAGCTCTCGAACTCTTCTTTCATGTTCCTGGATCAGTTTGTCTCTTTTTTTTCTCAGTTTCTTCTCTTTCTATAATGGTGTCTTCTAAATCACTTAATCTCCTTTCTGCCTCTTCAATCCATGCATTGGAAGCCTCCCATTTATTGTATATTTCATTTATCACATTTTTTAATTCATCATGCCTATTTTTATGCTCCATGTTGTTTGTAGCCATAGTTTCTTTGATGTCTCCTATGCTTTTTTCAAGCCCAGCGATTAATTTTATGATTATTGTTCTAAAATCTTGTTCAGTTATGCTGCTTATATCTGTTTTGAGCAGTCCATTAGCTGTCAATTCTTCTTGGAGTTTCTTTGGAGGAGAGCTCTTTTGTTTCGTCATTTTGGTTAGATTTCTATCTCTTGCTAGTTTTAAAGACTTGTTATGCTCTCCGCACCTGTGAGCGCTGCTGGACCCAAGAAGACTCTTTGACTCTCCATGGCGTTTCCTTTCAGAAACTGTTTTTTGAATGGTATCTCTTGGTCTCTCTTGTTGAGACCTTGGTTATTTTATTTTCCTATTCGTAGTGATATTTGGGACTCTCCACCAGGTGTACTTTGGCTTGTATCTTGAGGTAGCCCTGGAGAAGAAAACAGACAGAAAAACACACAGGGAGCAGAGGCACACAAATGCACAGAGAAATAGAACAAACACGCAAACCGAGAGGGAAAACGAAAAAGTAAAGAGAAAAGACGGAGGAGGGAAGGCGAATAATAGAAATAAAAATACATAAAAGGTCAAAAAGAAGAAAAGGAAAGGAAAAAAGAAGAAAACGATAGACAAAGAAGAGTTTAAAGCATATAAACAGATTTCCCAGCTACAATTAAATAGCCGGGTGTATGCAGTGCTCTTTGAAGAGCATAGAGAAAGAGAGAGAAGATAGGGCGGGGATTAGGCAAATATGGAAATAGAATGAACAGGCAGAAGGTTTTAGAAGCTTTTTTCAAAGAGCTAAAGGGTGGAATATGGTTGGAGATGTGAGAGAAGAATGCTGGTGTATCCAGAAAAACTATATAGTCTAATTACCCTTGAGAGCAAGAGATGAAAAGGTAGGTAGGTGTAGAATTTACATCTACACTATGGATTAAATGTGACTGTTTAAGAAAGCAGGTAATCAGAATTAATCAGGTCAGTGTTCCGGCAAAAAGAGGAAAAAAAAAAAATAGGAGGGCAGCTCTCTAGCAGTGATGGGCGTGGTTTCATCCAGTGCGTCCAGCGGGAGTCCTGCCTTGGCCGTTGTGGGGAGAAGAGTGGTGGCACTCCAGTCCTTTTTTGAACCAAGCGCTGCACCTCGCATTTTGGGTGTGTAAGCTCCCCGTGCCGGGGGCGCAGTCAAAGTGGGTTGCGCTCTTTAACCCAGGCCAGGCCTAGTTTCCCAATTCCAGTCCACTCGCCCCACCAAAATTGCCTTAGGCACAGCCTTGCAGGCCATTCCCTCAGGCCAATTCCAAGCCTCATGCCTAGCCCTGGGGATGGAGCCAAAATCACTGTTCCCTTCTCCTCCAGGTCGGGTTGGCGAGCAAGGACGGGGGTTCGCCTGGGGGTGCCTCGGGTCCGCTGGAGAGGGAGAATCCGGGTTCCTCTGTGTCTCGTCACTGGAAACACTAACTCACAGGCAAATCTCCCAGTTTTAAGCCCTTCGCCTCCCCTCTAGGGGTCCAGCCGAACCAGGACAATGGAGGCGCTATTGGCGCGCGGCCCCCCTAGGGGTCCATCGGAGCCAGAAGCACAAAGAAAAAGTAGGTGGCGGCCCCTCCAGGACGAGTTGGAGTGTGGGGATTTGGCGAGCAGGGATTTGGCGTGCCCGCAATTGTTTTTCGGGGGATTGTAGGGTCACCTGGAGGGCCGGTTAGCGGGTCCGTCTGTGCCCTGAGCGGAGGTTTTTCTGTTTCCCGGCGACAGGGACCATGTCTTGAGGAGTTTCGGCCTCTCTCTTTCTCCTCTCATTCCCCGCAGTGGGGGATTGCCCCCTTCCCTCTGATTCTCTGATCCCGGTCCGATTTTATCTTCCCCAGTTCGCACTAACGTTAGAAGGCGTTCTCAGTGGATTCGGTGTCCTTTTTCTCCTAATCTCTTGGATTCTGTAAGGTTTCCTATGGCTTCAGATCTTTTCCATGTGAGATATGGGGGCAAGTGCAATGTCCGGAGCTCCCTACTTCTCAGCCATCTTGACCCCTCCTCTCATCATAACTATTTTTAAGCTCCATATTATTTGTAGCCATAGTTTCTCTGATGTCCTCCATGCTTTTTTCAAGCCCAGACATTAATTTTATGATTATTGTTCTAAACTCTTGTTCAGTTATGTTGCTTATATCTGTTTTGAGCAGTTCTCTAGCTGTCATTTCTTCCTGGAATTTCTTTGTTGGAAAGTTCTTCCGTTTCGTCATTTTGATTAGCTTTCTATCTCTTGTTAATATTAAAAGCTTGTTGTATACTCGGCCCCTGTGAATTCTGCTGTATTAGAGAGGGCTCTTTGACTGTTCAGGGCCTGTCTGTTCAGGAAGTGTTTTTTGGATGATGTCTCTTGGTTTCTCTTGTTGAGACTTTGGTTATTTTGTTTCTCTACTGGTAGTGGTATTTGGGACTCTCCACCATGTGTAGTTTGGCTTGTTTCTTGAGGCAGCCCTAGAAAAAGAAAACATACAACCACAGAGGGAACACAGGTACACAAAGGCACAGACAAAACCAATAAAACGCAAACCCAGGCTCAGGTAAAAATAACAACATGAAAACAGCTCTCTGGTGGGTAGGACGTGGTTTGGTGTAGGCAGGTCTCGCCTCCATTGTGTCTGGTTGCCTCCCTGAGGTGCCACCTTGGTGGTTGTGGGGAGAAGAATGGCGTCGCTCCCCTCCCTTCTCAAATCACTTCTTCGGGTCCGATCTACCTGTGCTGAGGAGGTAGCCAAGGTGGGCTGAATTCTATGCCCCACACCCGCCTGTTTCCAGTTCCTCGTCTACGGGCTTTGTTATTACACCCTGAACAGTCCCGCAGGTCAATGCTTCCCTGTTGCCTGGGGTTGTGGGAGGGGTGGGAGAAGTGTCGCAGCTTCAGTTCTACTGGGGTCAAGTGGTGGTAAAACCCGAATGCATTAGGGGAATGTAGCAACTTCAGGTCCCCAGAATTCGTGACGCTCCAGTGCGCCTAGGCTTCAGTTGGCAGCTGTTGCTCGCGCCCCTGCTGCTTCACCTGGCGCAGGGACCACCTCCGAAGGCATTGCTGCTGCTTCACCAGGCAGATGATGCCATGGATGGTGCCGGTCCCACAGCAATTCAGTTTTCCTGGAGCCTTCTGAGACCAGGGCACCTAGTTTAAAGTCAGCACCCCAGCCAGAGTTAAAAAAAAAAAAAAACACTGCCTTTCCAAGCCAAGGTTTTTTTTCTTCACCAGGGATGGTTCTATGAGCAATCAATCTCAGCTTTTCTTTCCTTTCCCCTGGTCTCGAGGCAGCTCACCACCACTCGCCGCTTAATCATTCACAGCAGTTGCACGCAAGCCCGGTTCCCTCCCCTTCTTCCATATCTCTGGGTCCTGTCCCACTTTTATCTTCCCCAGTTCACACTCACACACTTATGAGGTTTCCTTCCCAGTGTACTCTGTCTCTTTCTCTTCCCAAACTCCTGTGGCTCAGTGTCTTACAACTTCAGGCCTTCTCTGTTTGAGAGATGAGTGCAGGCAAAATGTACGGTGCTCCCTACTTCTCTGCCATCTTGCCCCTTCTCTAAATATACCACATCTTCTTGATCCATTCGTCCATTGATGGACACTTAGGCTCTTTCCATGTTTTGGCTATTGTTGAGAGTGCTGCTATGAACATTGGGGTTCATTTGCTCCTATGCATCAGCACTTCTGTATCCCTTGGGTAAATTCCTAGCAGTGCTATTGCTGGGTCATAGGGGAGTTCTAGTGTTAATTTTTTGAGGAAGCTTTACACTGTTTTCCAGAGGGGTTGCGCCAGCTTACATTCCCACCAACACTGTAGGAGGGTGCTCATTTCTCCACATCCTTGCCGGCATCTAGAGTTCTCTGATTTGCTCATTTTAGCCACACTGACCGGCGTGAGGTGGTATCTCAGAGTGGTTTTGATTTGTATTTCCCTGATGAGGAGGGACGCTGAGCATCGTTTCATGTGTACGTTGGTCATCTGGATGTCCTCTTTGGAGAAGTGTCTGTTCATGTCTTCTGCCCATTTCTTCACTGGGTTATTTGTTTTTTGGGTGTGGAGTTTGATGACTTCCTTGTAGATATTGGATACTAGCCCTTTATCTGATATGTCATTTGCAACTATCTTTTCCCATTCCGTCAGTTGCCTATTAGTTTTATGGATTGTTTTCTTTGCCATTCAGAAGCTTTTAATCTTGATGAGGTCCCAGTAGTTCATTTTTGCTCTTGGGGTAATTCTTTTTTTAATTTTGGTGGAACCCATACTGTTTTACAGAGTGGCTGTACCAGTATGCAATCCCATGGATAGTGCAGGAGGGTTCTCTTTTTTACACATCTTCACCAACACCTATTCTTTTTAGTGCTATTGATCTGAGCCACTCTAAGCGGTTTGACGTGATATCTCATTGTAGTTTTGATTACTATTTCCTTAATGGTAAGTGATGTTGAGCATCTTTTCATGTGTCTGTTGGCAACCTGTATGTCTTCTCTGGAAAAATGTCTATTCATTTCCGCTGCCCATTTTTAAATTGGATTATTTAGTGATGGGTATTGAATTTTTAAATTTCTTCATAATTCCATCTATTTAACTCATGACCCCGCACACCGACCATAGATTTGTTCTCTATACTTAAGAGTCTGTTGCTTGGTTTGCTACTCTTTCTTTTCCCCTTTGATCATTTGTTTTGTTTCATAAATTCCACATATGAATGAAATCATATGGTATTTGTATTTCTCTGACTGACTTATTTCATTTAGCGTAATACTCTCCAGCTCCACCCATGTTGACACAAATGGCAAGATTTTATTTTTTTTAACATAGTCTCCATGGCTTACTTGAGTGTGGATTGAACTCAAGAACCCAAGATCAAGAATGACATGCTCTATTGACTGAGTTACCAGGTGCTCCAAGATATCATTCATTTTTGTGGTTAAGTAATATTTCATTGTATATATACGCCACTTCTTTATTCATTCATAAGTCAATGGATACTTGGGCAGTTTCCCAAACTTGGCTATGTAGATAATGCTTCTACAAACATTGGGGTGCATGTATTCCTTTGAATTAGTACTATTATATTCTTTGGGTAAATAGCTAGTAGTTCAATGGACTGAAGGACAATTTTATATTTAAGTTTTTGAGTGAAATCTATACTGTGTTTTAGAGTGGCTGCACCAGTTTGAATTACCACCAACAGTGAAAGAGGGTTCCCCTTTCTCCACACTATCACCCAAACCTGATATTTCCTGAGTTGTTAATTTTTGCCATTGTGACATGTGTGAGAAGACACATCACTGCAGTTTTGATTAGCATTTCCCTTTGATCAGTGATGTTGAGCATCTTTTCATGGTCTGTGGGCCATCTGGATGCCTTTTGTGGAAAAATGTCTATTCATGTCTTCTACACATTTTTAATTGGATTCTTAATTTCTTTGGGTGTTGAGTTTTATAAGTTCTTTTTACATTTGGGATTCTAACACTTTACCAGATATGTCATTTGCAAATATCCTCTCTCATTCTATAGGTTGCCTTTTAGTTTTGTTGATTGTTTCCTTTCCTGCACAGGTTTTTTTTTTAAGTCCCAATAGTTTATTTTTGCTTTTGTTTCCCTTGCCTCAGGAGACATGTCTAGAAAGAAGTTGGTATGGCTAATGTCAACAATATCACGGCTTGTGATCTCTTCTAACATTATTATGGGATCAGGTACCACATTTAGAGATTTTTTTCCCTAAATTTAAAAAAAAAATTAAATAGCTTATTGTCAAGTTGGTTTCCACATGTAGGTTTTTAATCCATTTTGAATTTATTTTAGTGTATGGTTTAAGCAGTCCATTATTTTGCATGTAGCTATCCACTTTTCCCAACACCAGTTTTTGAATAGATGAAATTTTCCCCGTTGGATATTCATTCTTGCTTTGTTGAAGTTTAATTGGCCATAGAGTCATGGATTTGCTTCTGGGTTTTCTATTCTATTCCATTAATCTATGTTTCCATTTTTGTGCCAGTGCCATACTGCTTTGATATTTACATCTTTGTAATATAACTTGAAAGTAAACAATTGTGATGCCTGCAAGTTTGTTTTCATTTTTTTCAAGATTGCTTTGGCTACTCAAGGTCTTTTGTGTTTCCATACATATTTTTAGGATTGTTTGTTTTGTGGGAAATTCTGTTTGCTTTTGATAGAGACTGCATTAAAAGTGTAGATTTCTTTGGGGAATGTAGACATTCAAATAATATTTGTTCTTCCAATCTATGAGCATGGAACGTCTTCCCATTTCTTTTTGTGTTATTTAATTTATTGCATCTCCTTGTTACTTTTTTTTTTTTTTTTTTTACAGTATAAGTCTTTCACCTCTTTGATTAGGTTTATTCCTAGGTATCTTACTGGTTTTGGTCCAATTGCAAATGGTATTGATTCTTTAATTTCTCTTTCTGCTTCTTCATTATTGATGTCTAGAAATGCAACAGATTTCTGAACATTGATTTATATCCTATGACTTAACTGAATTTGTTTATTAATTATAACAAGATATTTGTGGACTGTTTTGCATCATTTATATAGAATATAATGTCACCTGCAAATAATGAAAATTAATTTCATCCTTGTCAATTTGTATGCCTTTTGTTTATTTTTGTTGTCTGATTGTTGTGGCTAAGATTTCCATAGTTTTTTAAAAAGCAGCGGTGAGACTGGACATCCCTATCTTCTCCCTGACCCTATAGTAAAACTTCTCAGCATTTGAACATTTAGGATAATCTCAGGTGTGGCTTTTTCATAAGTGGTCTTTATTATGTTGAGGTATGTTCCCTCTAATCCTACGTTGTTGACAGTTTGAATCATAAAAGGATATCGTACTTTCTTAAATGATTTTTTACTAATGAAATGATCAGATGGTTCTGATCATTGCTTATATTAGTGATGGGTATTATGTTGACTGGTTTGCATATATTGAACCACTCTTTCATCCTACAATTAATCCCAATTGATCGTGGTGAATAATTTTTTTAATGTAATATTGGATTTAATTTGCTAGTACTTTATTGAGAATTTTTGCATCTGTGTTCATCAGGGACATTGTCCTATAGATCTCCATTTTAGTTATGTTTTCATCTGGTTTTGGTGTAAGTATAATGCTGACTTCATAGAATTAGTTTGGAAGTTGCAAATAACGTATCAGATAAAGGGCTAGTATCCAAAACCTATAAGGAACTTACCAAACTCCACACCCGAAAAACAAACAATCCAGTGAAGAAATGGGCAGAAGACATGAACAGACACTTTTCCAAACAGGACATCCAAATGGCCAACAGACACATGAAACGATGCTCAGTGTCACTCTTCATCAGGGAAATACAAATCAAAACCACACTGAAACACCACCTCATGCCGGTCAGAGTGGCTAAAATGAACAAATCAGGAGACTATGGGTGCTAGCGAGGATGTGGAGAAATGGACATGCTCCTATACTTTTGGTGGGAATGTAAACTGTTGCAGCCCTTCTGGAAAACAGTGGGGAAGTTCCTCAAAAAATTAACAATAGAACTTGCCTATGACCCAGCAATAGCACTGCTAGGAATTTACCCAAGGGATTCAGTAGTGCTGATGCATAGGGGCACATGGACCCCAATGTTCATAGCAGCACTCTCAACAATAGCCAAAACATGGAAAGAGCCTAAGTGTCCATCAACGGACAAATGGATCAAGAAGATGTGTTTCTTTTTATTTTAATGTTTTTTTAAATTTATTTCTGAGAGAGAGAGAGATCAGGGGAGAGTCAGAGAGAGAGGGAGATACAGAATCTGGAGCAGGCTCCAGGTTCTGACCTGGCAGTCAGCACAGAGGCCGATGCGGAGCTCAAACCTATGAACGGTGAGATAATGACCTGAGCTGAAGTTGGATGCTTAACCGACTGAGCCACCCAGGCGCCCCAAGAAGATGTGTTTCACCTATACGGTGGAATACTACATGGCATTGAGAAAGAATGAAATCTGACAATTTGCAGCAACATGGATGGAACTTGAGGGTGTTATACTGAGCGAAATAAGTCAGGCAGAGAAGGACAAATACCATATGTTTGCACCTATGGGAGGATTAGGAAGAACTTAACGGAGGACCATGGGGGAGAAGAAGGGGGGAAATAGTTTCAAACAGAGAGGGAGGCAAACACAAGAGACTCTTAGCAATAGAGAACAAATTGAGGGTTGCTAGAGGGGGGGGTAAGCAGGGGATGAGCTAAATGAGTTATGGGCATGAAAGAGGGCACTTGTGGGGATGAGCACTGGGTGTTATATGGAAACCAACTTGACAATAAACTATTTAAATAAAAAAAGAATTAGTTTGGATGTTTTCCTTTCTTTTCTAGATTTATAATAGTTCAGAAGAAAAGGTATTATGTCTTCTTTAAATTTTTGGTAAAATCCCCCTGCAAAGTGATCTGGCCCTGGATTTTTGTTTGTAGAGAGATTTTTGATTACTGATTCAATTTCTTTGCTGTTTTCAGTCTCTTGGAGTTTTCTGTTTCTTACTGTTTCAATTTTGATATTTCATACATTTCTAGGAATTTACCTGTGTCTTCCAGGTTGTACATTTTGTTGGCATATAGTTTTATAATATTCTCTTATAATTCTATTTCTATGGCATTGAGTATTACTTCTCCTCCCTCATTTGTGATTTCAATTATTTGGATCCATTCATTTTTGTTTTTGATAAATATGGCTAAAAGGTTTATCAATTTTATTAATTTTTTTCAAAGAACCAGTTGTTGGCTTAATATATCTATACTACTGTTCTTTAGTTTTTGTATCATTTATTTCTCCTCTAATCATTATTATTTCCTTTCTTCTTCTGGTTATAGCCTTCATTTGTTATTTTTCTAGTTTCTCTAGGTATAAGGTTAGATTTCTTTTATTTGATACTTTTCTTGCTTCTTGAGGTAGGCCTGTATTTGTACATACTTACTTCTTGGGACCACTTTTGCAGTATCCAAAAGGTTTTGGCCCATTTCATTTTCGTTTTTATTTGCTTCCATGTATTTTTAATTTTTTTCTTTGATTCCCTAGTTGACCCATTCAGTGTTTTGTAGTCTGTTTTCTAACCTCCATGTATTTGTATTCTCCAAGATTGTGTGTGTGTGTGTGTGTGTGTGTGTGTGTGTGTGATCATGCTTGAATTTTGGATTCATTATAGTTTGGTCAGAAATGAATTATCGTATGAATTAGATTTTCTTGAATAGTTGAGGCTTGTTTTGTGGGCTAATGTGTGATCTGTTCTGATGAATGCTCTATGCACACTTGACATGAATGTTTATTCCACTCCCTTAGGATAGAGCATTCTATGGGGCGCCTTGGTGGCTCAGTTGGTTAAACGTCTGACTTTGGCTCAGGTCATGATCTCACGGTTCATGGCTTCAAGCCCCGCGTTAGGCTCTGTGTTGTCAACGAGCTCAGAGCCTGGAGCCTGCTTCGGATTCTGTGTCTCCCTCTCTCTCTTTCTCTCCCCTGCTCACACTGTCTCTGTTTCTCTCTCTCAAAAATAAATAAAACATTAATTTTTTTAAAAAAATAAAATTAAAAAAAGAGCATTCTGAATATATCTGTTAAATCCAGGTTACAGTGTATCATTCAAAGCTATTGTTTCCTTGCTTATTTTCCATTAAGATGATCTGTCCATTGATGTAAGTGTGGTGTTAAAGTTCCCTACTATTAATTAGTATTATTGATTAGTACTTTATAGCTGTAACTAACTGTTTGATATATTTGGGAAGCTCCTATGTTTGGTGTTTAAATAATTACAATTGCTGCATTTTGTTAGATTGTCCCCCTTATTATTATATACTATTCTTCTTTGTCTCTGATTATAGTATTTGTTTTAAAGTCTATTTTGTCTTATATAAATATTAACCCTATAGATTTCTTTTGACATCTATTTGCATAATAGAAATTTCTCCCTCTTCCCACTTGTGGGAATGAGCACTGGGTGTTATATGGAAACCAACTTGACAATAAACTATTTGTTTAAAAAAATAATAAAATAAAATAAATGAAAAAAAAAATAAATTTCTCCCTCCTCTCACTTTCAATCTGCAAGTGTATTTAGGTCTAAAATGAGTCTCTTGTATACAGTATATAGATGAGTCTTTTTCAAAATCCATTCTGTCACCCTATAGATTTTGAGTAGGGTATTTAGTCAATTTATATTCAAAGTAATCATTGATAGATATGTATTTATTGCGATTTTATTATGTTTATTTTTCCGAAGTCTTTTTCTGATTCTTGTCTTTCTCTCTTTCATGGTATGTTAGTTTTCCTTAGGGATATATTTGGATTTCTTTCTCTTTATTCTTTGCATATTTGTTACTGAATTTTGATATATTGTTACCTTTTGGCTTATTTATGTCCTCTTCTGCATATATCGGTCTCTATTAAAGTCATTTAATTTAAATCTATTCTTGTCTCTTCTCCACTCATATCTTACATATATTTTGTCATATTTTACATCTTTTTATCCTGTGCATTCCTTGACTGATTTTTAGATACATACTCATTTTTACTGCATATGTATGTCCTCTTTATACTAATACTTTTGGTCGCTTCTATTCACTTGAAGTGTTCCCTTTAATATTTCTTACAAGGCTGGTTTAGTGGTCACGAAACCTTTTAGTTTTTGGTTGTATGGAAAACTCGTCATCTCTCCTAGTCTTTGTTTTTAAATTTATTTATTTATTTTGAGAGAGAGAAAGAGGGAATGAGAGAAAGCAGGGGAGGGGCATGGAGAGAGGGAGAGAGAATCCCAGTGCAGAGCCTGACATGAGGCTCAAAATCATGAGCCACGAGATCATGACATGAGCTGAAATCACACTTAGACTGAGCAGACCAGGCATCCTTCCTTCTATTTTTAATGATAAGCTTGCTGAATACAGTATTCCTAGCTGCAGATTTTTCCCATTCAGTACTTTGAGTAGATCTTGCCACTTCCTCTTGTCTTAGAAAGTTTCTCTTTAAAAATCACCTGCTAGTCTTATTGGATTTCCTCTGTACATTACTTTCTTCCACTGTTTTGATGTTTCTAACATTTTTATCATTTTTTTTGCCAGTGTAATTAAAATATTCCTTTATATGTTTCTGTTTTTTTAAATTTTATTTTCATCGGGGTTCTCTATGATTCCTACATCTGGATAACCATTTTCTTACCCAGATTAGGACCGTTTTCAGCTATTATTTTTTCAAATATATTTCTGCCCTCTTTTATCTCTCGTCTTCTTCTGTGACTCCTATAATACAAATGTTATTACATTTTATGAAGTCACTAAATTTCCTATGTCAATTCTCAATTGTATAATTATTTTTCTCTCTTTTATTCAGCTTGATAACTTTCCATTACTCTGTCTTCTATGTCATTAATTCGTTCCTCAGCTTCTTCAAGCCTGCTGTTCATTCTATCATGTGTGTTTCTAAATTTCATTTATTGAGCCCTTTATCCTGTCTCCATGTTAAAGGTCACATTCATGTCTTGTGCAGTTTTCTTATGTCCATTGCATATCCTTATGATCATTTCTTTAAACTCTGTATAAGTCATTTTACTTATATCTGTTTAGCTTAAATATCTGGCAGTGATCTTGTCCTGCTCTTTCATTTGGGTTAAATTTCTCTGTGTCTTCATTTTTTCTGCCTCTCTATATCTTTTTTTCTGTGTTAAGAAGGTCAGCTATGACTTCTACTTTTGAAAATAGTGGCTTTATGAAGAAGAGGTCCTGGCATGCTCTGAAGTGCAATTTCCCTTGCTCACCAGAATTTGACACTTCAGGTGGGTATCATACTTGTGTTGCTTATGCCGTGCCATTGTATCTAAGTCACTTTCCTTTTCAGTGCAATTGTCTGTACTGACTGTTCTCCTGTGGGATGTACTTGTTCTCTGTCGTGTTACTGGGACCCAGGCAAGCCAGCTCTGAGGGGGCATACCTGTCAGTGAGCTTGGCCTGGGTGGTAATGTTAGCAAAGCTTGCATTGGGCAGTAGTCCTATGCCAGATCCCCCAAAGCACTGCAGCTTCTTGGTGTGGACCATGACAACAGCAGTGTACTTAAATGTGTCTTATAGAAGATCACTTGAGAGTGAAATATTTGCGTGCCCAATCAGTTTAATGTGCTTGGATATGGATATCTTTCCCCAGATTTGGAGATTTTAGCCATGATTTCTTTAAATAAGCTTTCTGCTCATATTTCCTGATCTTCTGCTGGGATTCCAGAGAAGCAAAGATTTTTTTTTTTTCTCTTAATGGTGTCTTATAATTTATAGAGGGTGTCCTCACTCTTTAATTTTAATTCTACATTTACTGGACAACTTTAAGTGGCATCTCTTCTAGTTTACTCATTCTGTCGTCTGGTCAGTCAAGTTTGCTGCTGAGGCTCTCTATCAAACCCTTCAGTACAGTCATTGTGTTCTTCAAATCCAGGGTTTCTCGTTTTTATTTTGTTTTGTTTTGTTTTTTGCTTTATTTTGTTACCTTAATTATTTATATTCCTTCGCTGAACTTCGCATTTTGTTAATTCATTTCCCCCTAATTACATTTTGTTGTTTATATGTGTTTTCTAGTAGTCCAATTAACTTTTAAGATGATTCTTCGGAATTATTATATTTGTGCACAGATGTTTGTTTAAATTGATGTTTCTGGGAGGGAACAATTGCTAGAAATTTCTATATCATCATCTTGATGATGATGTTACTATCTGTCTTTCATTGTTTCTAATGAGAACTCACCTTTTAATCTAATTGTAGTTTATTTCACATAATATGTTATTTTTTTAAAAAGGTTACAAAATTCTTTGTGTTTGTCCTTCAATATTTTGAGTATGTCTCCCAGTGTGGATGTCTTTGAGCTTACCCCACTTGAAATTTATTGATCTTCTTAGATGTGTAGATTAACAATTTTCATCAAATTTCAGAAACTTTTATCCATTAATTCTTCAAATATTATTCTGCCTTTTATCTCTATATTTTCCTTTTGTTACTTCAATTTTGTTCGTGATGTGTTTAATAGTTTTCCACGTTTTTTGAGTCACTTTTAGTTTTCTTCATTCATTTTCTCTGTTCTTCATATTATATTTTATGTATGTATATCATCAGTTGTTCCTTTTTTCCTGTCTGAATTCTATTCTTGAGTGTCTGTAGTCAGTTTTACTTTTCAGTTATTGTAAATTTTATCTTCAATATTTCCTTTTGTTTCTTTTATAGCGTCTCTTTTTTGTATATATTTATCAATAATTTCTAATAGCTCAGACTTTGTTGCTATGGTTATCTTTCAATTACTATTAGAAATGGTAGCCTTTTGTTTTTCAAATATATTTATATGTGTTTATATGTGTGAATTACATAATTTATGCATAATGTCTACCAATCTATATGTATGTATAGTTTGTATAATATGAATGATTTTGTTATATGTATATATATATATATATATATATATATATATATATAGTCATTAATTGTACCTAGCTTATAGCCTTCAGTATATACTAGCAAATTTTCCTTTATTATTAAAAAATTCCTGGGCACACTTTTCTTCACAACCTGTCACCACTAAAGTTGGACCACTTTGCAGGAGAAGTATTTTAGGATAGATTTTTTAGGTTTGCTATCGTCCCAATATGGTTCTTTGCTGTTTTTTTTTCTATTAAATTTATAACTGTTGTACAATTTCTACTGTTGTTATCATGAATCTATCAGTGTCCTCCTAAATGCTCACCAACAAAATATCTTAAGGTTTTAAAAACCACTCTTAGACTTCATTTTTTACATATCTATTACAAATAATACCATTCTCCTTTAAAGAATTATGAATGTTTATGTTGTTTTGATCCGCCTTTTCCCCTTAACTGAAAGTTTGTATTATTACTCTGAAGCTAGAGGTATGTGCGGTGGTCTGATTCTTTAAGAGTGATACTTTTACTTTATATACATTGTGCTGGATAGGAATGGTAGCCCTTGTTTTATCGGTTTGTCTCTTGTTAGGGAATCCTTATACTATGAGCAAGCTGGACTGAGGTTAATTTGGACCCTCATTATAAGTAGTTGTTTGTTCCCTATGAGTGTGTACTGGGTGAAAAATGGGAACTGCACTTGCTTCAAATAGACCTTCTGTAAGTCAGAGTAATGGGAGATGACAAATTATGGAAGGCTACTCTTCCCTGGGGGAAACCACAGCCATAGACTAGGAACTGTTCTCATGGATGCAGCTTCCCAGAGTAGAGTTTCTATTATAGTGAGCTGTGTGGGGAATGGTACCATGTCATGGCTCAAATGCCACAGACTCATTGTTTTTGCAAAGAAATAGTAGATTCTTGAATATGTATTTATCTATTTATTGTGTGCAGTTAAAACAATTTACAGAGACTTTAAATTCTTGTATTTGTTAAAATAATTTTACCAGTTATGGTTGTTTCTCTGAGAAGAGGGTCCATGAAGCTCCCTATACCTCTGTTTTGTCAGAATGTCTCCTAAAACTCTTCTAAAGGTAATAATTGAGGTAAAACTTGGGATAATTGTTCATTATCTAAACAAGTATTTATTGGATTCCCACTATGCACTATGTACTATTTTGGGCACTGGAGATAGAGCAGAATGGAAGGCAGACAAGGTTCTTGCTCTAACAGAGCTTACATTACAAAGAGAAAGAATGATAATAAATAAAAGTAATAAATAAATAGTACTATTTTACATAATATTCTCACTAATTTAAACTATTGTCAATGTATTCCAATAATAATAGAAACAATGCCTACAAAGTACCAGGTATATATTTGTGTACTCTTTTTTATATTCTGAACAGGATTTTAGATGTATATTATTATCATTATTTGTTATCTCCATTTTACCAATGAGGGGCAAAAGCATGGGTTGATGAGAGAAAAAACTTTATCTTACTCATTTTTGTAAACCCAGGATCTGTCTTCAGGTATATAGTACATTGTCAAAATTATTTATAAAATGAAAGTGAAGGGGGCGCCTGGGTGGCTTAGTCGGTTAAGCGTCCGACTTTCGCTTAGGTCATGATCTCGCGGTTCGTGGGTTCGAGCCCCGCGTCGGGCTCTGTGCTGACTGCCAGCTCAGAGCCTGGAGCCTGTTTCAGTCTGTGACTCCCTCTCTCTCTGACCCTCCCCTGCTCACGCTGTCTCTCTCTCTCTACTAGAAATAAATAAAACATAAAAAAAAAATTAAAAAAAAAATAAATAAAAAATAAAATGAAAGTGAAGTAAAGCGTTAGTGTGATGATGGGTTTTCCCCAAAATGCCTATGATTAAATCCCTAGGACTTTTGAATATATTAGGTTACATGAAAAAAAGTATTAAATTGCAGTTGGAATTAAAGTTGCAATTTGGCTGACTTAATAATAAGGAAGCTATGTTAGATTGCCAGAGGAAACCAATGCAAGCACAAGAATACTGAATGGTAGAAAAGGAATCCAAAGAAATATTTAGAAAGATAACAGTGTAAGAAGGACCTAACTTATTACTGTTCGCTTTCAAGATGGAAAAAGGGTCCAGGAGCCAAGGACCTGGCAGCCTCTGGAAACTGAAAAAGGCAAAAAGACAGATTTTTCATAAGAGCTTCCTTAAAGGAATGCAGGCCTGCTGGTATCTTGCTTTTAGTCCCATGAGACATATATTGGACTTATGACATCCAGAACTGTAAAATAATAAAATTGTGTATTTTAAGCCACAAATTTATGGTAATTTGATATGGTAGCAATAGAACATTATACAGCTAAATTCTGAATTCAAATATAGGTTTCTGTACCTCAACACCACGTATGTTTTACAGATTTAGTCTTCAAATTGACTGACAAACATTATTTATAGTGCTGTTTTATAAGTCACCTTGTTTTGGTGCTTGGGTGGCTCAGTAAGTTAGGTATCCGATGTCAGCTCAGGTCATGATCTCACGGGTCATAGGTTTAGGCCCTGCAACTGGTTCAGTACTGACAGCTCAGAGCCTGAAGCCTCCTTCAGATTCTGTACCTTCCTCTCTCTCTGCCCCTCCCCTGCTTGCACTCTGTCTCTCAAAAATAAATAAACATTGAAAAATTTATAAGTCTCCCTGTTTCACTAAAAGTAGAGTTCAAATATTTACCTGGAGTTTAAAACAATCATTCAGTCAGAAGCCCCGTTAATGGAATGCTTTGCATCTTTAGAGAGAGGAGCATTTTCTGACAGATCCTACTAACTGAAATAATTGTAATTTTTCCTCTCAATTGTCTGTGTTAGAAATGCCCTGTATCTTTTCTCTTCTGTAAATCATACATACTTTTCCCATTATGTTCATATTGTTAGTTTTATGGACATGTAACATGTAGAATTTTTCCTTGAGAAGAGGAAGGCTGAGTAACATGATCAAGCTTTTCATCATATTCTTGTTTCATAGTGTCTTGATCTTACCTTGATTTGCTGACATTTTAAATATGGGTTCCAAATCAATCAATCAATCAGTACCTTTAAAATGTGGGTCTTTGTACCTTAAGCCCCATATCTAGTTCCTTTGCCTTTAACCTTGAACATACACTATACTTATCTTTGCTTCTTATGTTTTCAGACTTGACTTCTGTGTGTGTCTTAATGACCAGATTTCTGAATAACCATCTTGATCACATTTATAAAAAAATAATCACTAACATTATATCTAACTTAATAAATGCCATTTTATTTTAGGAACTCCAATTGTTTTACTATGTTATATTATTGAACCTTACCTTTGAAATAGTTAAGTATAGATATTATTACTAAACAAATATAAAAATGGTGGCACAGGTTAAATGGTTAGGTGGCACAAGTTAAGTAACTTTATTGTGCCCAAATCGTCTATCAGTATTTTATCTCCACAGTCTACTAAAACACCAATCTACTAAACAAGGAACGTTAATAAGTATATTGTTATTTGATTTTTATCTTACAAATTATGCAAAAATGTGTGTCATTGTTTTGTGAGTATGCATTTCCAATTTATATAAATATAATTATGCTGTAGATCTGCTTTTTATTTCTTTCCTTTAATGCTATTTTCAAGATCCACTCATGTTACTATGTGTGCATACAAATCTATTGCTTTTAATAGTTTTTTAAAACTCATTTTTCATCTAAACTAAGTGAGCTATGAAAGCTGGTCACAAAGATTTAAGCAATGGCTTCCCTTAACCTAAGTGCTTATGGCTTCTATATTATGACTATTCCAGTTAAGTATACCTGCATACTCTCTATCTATTCCAGGTAAGTATACCTGCATACTGCCTTCCATGAAATGTTTACATTATTATTTAACTTTGTCAGATGATAGCTCTCTCTTCCATTGTTGATGCACACACTCAATATTTATCCTGCTACTTTAGCACCCCTATAGTCCTGGAAAAACTATTGATTCTCAAGACAACATGAATTAATAACATCCACTGCTACTTGCTTGCTGGAACAAGAGATGTTTTTAACTCTATGCTCATAATTTAAGGTACATTTCTGACAGCATTCTTTTCTTACTGATGTTTAAGCATTCTTTCAGAACTATAAATTTCTTCTTTAAGCATAAAAATTAAAAAAGATATTATTTATTACTTCAAAACTTACGATGAGTAAATATAAATACAAATTAAAGTGATTTCTTTAGTATCCCAGATCCACATAAATGGAACAAAATCTACAATATCTAGGCTCCTGATTCATTTATTATTTCACTATATATAATCTTTTTCGTCTGAAAGCTAAGTAATTGATCTTTAATTTTCATCTCACTAGCACAGCAGATTTGAAATTTTTCCACATATGAAATAAAAATTACAAGCATAAGAAAGTCAATACGCTAAGAACATTTCATGGCTAGCTAGAAGTAGACCTGCTGACCTGCACCCACAGGCATCACCTACTTGTTCCCCATGGTCCTTATACTCGAAGTTATAAACTAGAATAATCAGCTAACACTTTTTCAACTAGAGTTGGCTTATACTCTGGCTCATCCACCAGAATGTATTCTTTTTAGGGGCGCCTGGGTGGTTCAGTCGGTTAAGCGTCCGACTTCAGCTCAGGTTATGATCTCACAGTTTGTGGGTTCGAGCTCCACGTCGGGCTCTGTGCTGACAGTCAGCTCAGAGCCTGGAGCCTGTTTCAGATTCTCCCTCTCTCTTTGACCCTCCCCTGCTCACACTGCCTCTCTCTCTCTCTCTCTCTCTCTCTATTTCTCTCTCTCTTTCTCTCTCTGAAATAAATAAAACGTCAAAAATTTTTAAAAAAGAATATATTCTTTTTAATTATAAAAATCTTCTAAAAGTATAAAATACAAAATATTTTTGGTAAATTTACATTATAAATCTTTTGCTTGGTTAGAGTTCACCCTTAAGTAATTTCCTAACCCTTGCTGTTTGCAACTGTTTATGGCTGTTTTATGTAAACACCAGATTAACTTGCACTTCATCTGTTTCAATGTCTTATATATTGCTTCACTGTCATCTGGTATTGGATGCTCCTGTAAAGAAGTTTTATGCCAAAATTATTTTCGTCTTTTTAAAATAACTTAATCTCTTTCAATATCTGGCCAACAAATTACTTTTTATTTTAAAAATTCAGTATATTTACAAGATATGTGTTATGTTCACCTTGTTAATTTTTCTCTATAGATATTATGTCATTTCAATATGTAGACAAAATGCTTTCATAATTATAATTAAAAATTTTAATGTTTATTTATTTTCGAGAGAGATAGAATGTGAGCAGGGGAGGGCAACGAGCGAAGGAGATACAGAATCTGAAGCAGGTTCTAGGCCCTGAGCTGTCAGCTACAGCCTGACACGGGGCTTGAACTCATGAACCACAAGATCAGGACCTGAACTGAAGTTGGATGCCCAACACACTGAGCCACCCAGGTGCTCCAATAATTATATTTTTAAATTATATTTTATTTCTATTTTTTAATTTTTATTTTTGTTTGAGAGAGAGAGACAAAGATTTGGAGGGAGGCAAAGAGAGAGGGAGACACAAAATCAGAAGCAGGTTTCAGACTTTGAGCTGTCAGCACAGAGCCCAATGCAGGGCTTGAACTCATGACCCATGAGATTATGACCTATGCCAAAGTCAGATGCTTAACTGACTGAGCTCCCCACACGACCTTAAATTATATTTTATTTATTTTTTTAATATTTTTATTTATTTCTAAGAGAGAGAAAGAGAGAGACAGGGTGAGCAGGGGAGGGTCAGAGAGAGAGGGAGATACAGACTCTCAAATAGGCTCCAGGCTCTGAGCTGGCAGTCAGCACAGAGCCCGACGCGGGGCTCGAACCCACAAACCGCGAGATCATGACCTAAGCGAAAGTCGGACGCTTAACCGACTAAGCCACCCAGGCGCCCCAAAATTATATTTTAAATATATGTCTCAATGTTTTTGTTTTCTTCTCAGAAGGTTCCATTTATGCTATACTGGATTGCCTATACCTGTCATCTATATTTTTAATTTTCCCAATCCTCTCACTCTTTTTCTGCCTTTAGTTACATTGAATTTTGTCTTTCTTTAATTTCTTTCCATTTGACATTTAAAAATCAGTGATGTCTATAAATAACAATAAACTATACAAATAATAAAGAAGATAATACCTTTATAATAGCAATAAAATACAAAAGTACATAATAGTAAAATTAAGAAGTAAAAATCTTGTACGCTAAAGTTTATAAAATACTGATGAAGGAAATTAAAGAATACACAGATAAATGGAGAAAGCTCCCATGTTTATGCATTGGAAGAATTAAAATTTCTTAAATGTCCATACTCTACAAAGTGATATACAGAGTCATATTTCTACCAAATCTCCAATGGCATTTGTCACACACAGAAAAAAATAAGCATAATATATAATCACAACAGATCACAGCCAAAGATCTTGAGCGAGAAGAACAAAGCTGAAGGTCCTAATTTCAAAATATATTAAAGAGGCTATCTTTGTTCCATTGGATACTCTTTCCTGCTTTTCAAAGATTAATTGGTTGTATACTTTTGGTTCCAATTCTGAGTTCTCAATTCTATTCCATTGGTCTATGTGTCTATTTTTGTGCCAATACCATACCGTCTTGATGATGACAGCTTTGTCATAGAGGCTAAAGTCTGGGATGGTGATACCCCCCCTTTTTGGTTTTATTCTTCAGTATTACTTTGGCTATTCAGGGTCATTTGTGGTTCCATACAAATTTTAGGATAGTTTCCCTCCTCATCAGGGAGATACAAATCAAAACCACACTGAGATACCATCTCACGCCAGTCAGAGTGGCTAAAGTGAGTAAATCAGAGAACTCTAGATGCTGGCGAGGATGTGGAGAAATGGGCACCCTCCTACACTGTTGGTAGGAATGTCAACTGGTGCAGCTCCTCTGGAAAACAGTGTAGAGATTCCTCAAAAAATTAGCACTAGAACTCCCCTATGACCCAGCAATAGCACTGCTAAGAATTTACCCAAGAGATACAGGAGTGCTGATGCATAGGGGCATATGTACCCCAATGTTCATAGCAGCACTCTCAACAATAGCCAATACATGGAAAGAGACTAAGTGTCCATCAATGGACGAATGGATCAAGATGTGGTTTATCTATACGATGGAATACTACATGGCAATGAGAAAGAATGCAATCTGGCCATGTGTAGCAACATGGATGGACCTTGAGGGTGTTATGCTGAACGAAATAAGTCAGGCAGAGGAGGACAAATAACATATGTTTGCACATATGGGAGGATTAGGAGGAACTTAACGGAGGACCATGGGGGAAGGAGGGGGGAAATAGTGGGGGAAAGGGAGAGAGGCAAACCATGAGAGACTCTTGAATGCTGAGAACAAACTGAGGACTGATGGGTGTGGGGGAGGAGGGGGGAGATGTGCATGGAGGAGGGCACTTGTGGGGATGAGCACTGGGTGTTATATGGAAACCAACTTGACAATAATCTATTTGTAAAAAAAATAATAACAATAAAATTTAAAAAACAAATAATAATAATAATAATGATAATAACAACAACAACAATAATAATAATAAAAACTTAAGACACAAGAGGTGATTTTGTTGATGTGGAGAGAACAAAACCCTTTTTCACTCTTGGTGAGAATGCAAACTGGTGCAGCCACTGCGGAAAAAAGCATGCACTTTACTCAGAATATTAAAAATAGATCTATTTTATATTCTAGTATTCACACTGCTTGGTAATTACCAAAAGAATACAAAAACACTAATTTAGATGTATATATGCACCCTTATTTTTGTTACTGTATAATTTACAGTCACCAAGTGTCTATCGATAGATAAATGGATATAGAAGGGGTGGTGTGTATATATATATATATATATATTTATTTATTTATATAAATACATACATATTTATATATGTAAATATAAAATGGTGGTGGTATATATATGTATATATATATTTATACACATATACATATATACATATTTGTATACACAGGGGGGTATTATTCACCCCTAAAAAAGAATTAAATATTGACGTTTGAAACGTCATATATATGTATATATATATTTAAAACGTCATATTATATACATATGTAAACATATATATGCAAATATATAAATGGTGGTGGTATATACATATGTATATATATGCACACATACATACATATATGTATGTATACACAGGGGACTATATATGAGTATATATTATGTTAATATTATAATATAATAATATAAAATATTTTATAATATATAAAAAGGAATTAAATATTCATGTTTCAAACAACATGAATGGTTCTAGTGTGTGTAGAGTCATAAACAAAATAAGCCAGTCAGGGAAAGTCAAATACCATATGATTTCATTAATATGGGGAATTTAATAAACTAATGAACAAAGGGAAAAAAGTGAGAAACCATAAAATAGATTAACTATAGAGAGGTACAAAGGGTTACCATAAGAGAAGTGAGTTGGGGGATGGGTGAAATAGATGAAACGGATTAGGAGTACCCTTAGGTTGATGATCACTGGTAACTTAAGGAATTGTTGAATTGCTATATTGTGCACCTGAAATTATTACTGCATTGCAGTAATACTGCATACAACATACTGCACTGCATGTTACCTACACTATAATTAAGATAAAGAAGATACCTAAAAATTGCAAGGGACTCATGTAACTCAATAGCCGAAAAATAAATAATCTGTCTAAAAGTTGGACAATGGACTTGAACAGATATTTCTCAAAAAAAGACCTACAAATGGTCAAGAGGAATCTAAAAAGTTGCTCAGCATCATTAATCATCAGGGAAATTAAAACCCAAACCATAATCAGTTGTTATCTCACATCTGATAAAATAGCAATGATAAAAAAAAGACAAGAAATAACAACTGTTGATAAAGATGTGGAGAAAGGGAATTCTTGTATACTTTTGCTGAAAATATAAATTGGTGCAGTTATTATTGAGAACAGTATGGAAGTTCCTCAAAAAATTAAAAACAGAACTGCTATATAATCCAGTAGTCCCTTTTCTGAGTATATATAGCAAAGAAGCAAAGTCAGTATGTCTCAGAGATATGAGCATTCTCATGTTCATTGCAGCATTATTCACAATAGTCAAGATAAGAAAACAATCTAAATATCTGTCCACAGATGAATGAACAAGAAAATAATAATGCAATATTATTCAGCCTTTAAAAATAAGTAAATATTATTAGAAAAAGCATGGATGACCTTCAAAACATAATGCTAAGTGGGACATGACAGAGACAGAAAGGCAAATATTGCATGATCCCACTGATTTGTGGAATCAAAAGTTACAAAACTCATAGGAGCACAGATTAGAATGATAGTGACCAGCAGCTGGGAGTGGAGGGAATGTGGAGATTTTGGTTAGAGGGTACAAAGTTTCAGGTATGCAAGATGAAGAAGTTCTGGATATCTAACATAAAGCATGGTAATTTAGTTATATATATATATGTATATATATATATATATATATATATATATACAGTATCAAGTATACTGTATTGTATACTTGAAATTTACTAATAAGGTAGACCTTAAATGTCTCACCATAAAGAAAAGATGACTATGTGAGGTGATGGATATGCTCAATAGGTTGATTGCAGTTATCATTTCATAATGTACACATGTATGAAAACACTGCTACATGCCTGAAATATATATAATTATTATTTTATTTTATTATGTTATTAATTAATATTTATTAGATTGTAGGAAAAGAAGCTGTGAAACAGAAACTGGAAATTTAGGAAAAAATAGAAGTAGAAATCAAATTCATTTTAGAAATAAAGGCAAAAATTGTAGGGAACTCAGTGGAGAATAGTTCCTACAGAGATCCCAGTAAGACACGTAAGTTCTATAAATTTCTGACTAGAGACTCAATTTGTGTACTAACTCATCCTATTTCTCTTGCTTTTGTCTATGGTCTGTAAGTAAATATTAACTTTCACTTTTTTTCCTAAAGTTTTTAAAGCATGTTTTGACTATCCAGCAGCTACTTCACAACAGCCATACCACAGAGCTTTTTTTTCCCCTTTGTTATGATCAAGTATCATGATTAACATGCCATTTATGTTTGTATCATATTTTAAAGAAATTTTCTAAATATTTTCTTATTTGGAAATGAATATGCTAGTGCTGTGAAATCTATTTTAAAAGGTAGATTGGGATAATAGTTAATTATTTACAGTCAAATGTCTATTTACAATAAACATATCAGAAAATGTCATTTTTGAAAAATTAACATATGTTCCCTTTGTATGTAATATTTTCCCTGTTCCTTTTCAAACACATTATCAGATTATGTTTCCCTGCCTCATGGACTGTTATTACAGCGCAGAAAGTAGTTGCCAGAAAGGCAGTTCTCTTACCCCTATGTAGGATTAGAAAAATAAAATATCTATGATGTAAGTAAGTAGAGGAAAGGATTTCTCTTATACTGTAAGAGATTTCTGAAGGTTTGGAATAAGCCATATACTTCAAAGTTACCTCTCCAGGAAGTGGGCACCTCTAAGGTTTATCTCTGAGGGTAGGAGTTCATACATCAGAATCCAGAGCTCAAAAACAATCTCTTATCTCGCACTCGACACTGAATCAGAGAAAATGTGGATTTCAATGTGTCACTGTTCGGAGAAACCATGATAAATTTCAAAACAATAGATCCTTCTGCCTTTTTACTCTCGAAGCCAAATAAGTTTCTCAAATTCTAGTGCAATCAATCATAAGAGTGAGGAGGCTTCCAAAAATAATAAAAATGAATATATCCAATAAGCCTTGTGAAATGGGGCTTCAAGTCAGAATCTAGTTGATTAAAATAAGATTTTTTTGCATTATTTTAAAATTGAGATTCATAGCCACTATACTGATGTATATGGTCTGTGCTCTTAAGAAAGACATGACTTCCAAAAAAAAAAAAAAAAGAAAGACATGACTTCCATCCAAATAAATACTACAGGACCACCATTGGATGGCTCTTCTAAAACAGAAATTCTTAATATATACTACAAGTAAATGTGGCATATGTATCTTCTTCATTCATGGGTTCTACTACTATTTCAAGTAAATACTATTGGAAAGACCAAATACTTCCAAAATTACTGAAATGGCATTGCATACAAATTTATCTGCAACCAAAAATATCCCAGATATGGTTGGATACATAATTTTCAAGGCTTAGTAAAAGTAATAAAAGAAAAAAAAAAAAAGCAGGTTACAGGGGTCCTGGGTAGCTCAGTTGGCTGAGTATCCAACTCTTGATTTCAGCTCAGATCATTGAGTTTGAGCCCCCATTGGTCTCCACACTGAGCACGGAGTCAGCTTAGGATTGTCTCTCTGTCTCCCTCTGTTCTTCTCCCTCACTCATGTTCTTGCTTTCCCCACCCTGCAAAAAAACAAACAAACAAACAAACAAACAAACAAAAAACCAATAAAACAAAAAAACAAAAAACTCCTTGATCAAAAAGTAGGAAAACAAATTATTGATAAAGATATTGAAAACAGAGCATTTGGAAGGTGGTAGCATAGTAGGAGGACCCTAGAATCATCTCCTCCCATGAAGAAAAGTAGATAACTATCAAATCATCCTAAATACCCCAGAAATCTACCTGAAGACTGACAGAACAAGCTCCACAACCAATGGGAGAGAAGAGGTTACACCAAAGTAGGTAAGAAGTGTGGACAGGCAGTTTAGGGGAAAAATGAGCTGTGGGTGCTGCAGAGGGGAGGGATTTGAGGTTGTGGAGAAGGGAGACTGGGGAGGAGAACATAGGGAAAAATAAAGAAAAATTCCCTAGAGCCATGGCCTTGATAAATGAATAAGTCTGGATTTCCTGAGTCCTTTGAACCAGCAAAGTTTAAAGACTTGAGTTTTAAAATTTATTTATTTATTTTGAGGGAGAAAGTACAAGATGGGAAGGATTAGAGAGAGAGGGAGAAAGAGAATACCAAGCAAACTCCATGCTGTCAGCCCAGAGCCCAGTGCAAAGCTCAATCTCATGAATCAAACCATGAGATCATGACTTGAGCTGAATCCAGAGTTTGCTGCTTAGTCGATTGAAACATTCAGGTACTCTAAAGGCTGGAATTTTACAGGTCAGCTGGCAGGGCTGGGATAGAGTCTTGAGGGAATGCCTCTTCGAGAAAAGACAGGCAAACAAACCAAGGTAGACAGCATGGAAATAGTCGTCTGAAGAGCATCTTGGGCATACAGGTGGAAGATTATTTGCTCTTCTCAGAGCCACTTTCATGGAGAGGATTCTCCAAGCACAAAGGAACTGTCTTACTCTATTTCCTCCCCTGCCCCTCAACATAAACACAGAGCTACCTGAGGGAAACGGCACAGTGCCAAATTAGCTGCCTAACTCGCATTCACCAAACCCAATCTCCCGTGCTCTGGTGGGACTGCCCTTCTCAGTCAAGTTTGCCTCAATCCCAGTGTGGTAAGCCCCTACCGAAGAAGACCATCAAAAAAACTTTTCCCAAATCATGTCTCCCAGAGAACATTTCATGGCCTTAGTTCTGGTGGAGTTGGTGTCAGGTCTCATTTCACAAGCAGACCAGAGAACACCAAGTTAAAACTCGCCACGTTCGCCTGACTGACCAAACACTACCCACAGAAGACAAAGAGAACTTCTGAAGACAATATGCTTGAAGGATAGAGCAGCAAAAACACAACAGAGTGCAAGGAGTACACACCAAAGACACTTCCTGGAGCACCAGGCCCTGGGCACTACATGAACTTTTCTTTATAAGGCCATTCCTTTCAAGAGCAGGAGACAACTCAGGCTTTTCTAACACAGAGAAGAAGGCACAGACTTAGATAAAATGCAAATATGGAGGAATTTACCAATGAAAGAACAAGATAAGGTAATGGCCAGAGATATAAACTAAACAGATAAGTAACATGACTAATGGGTAATTTGAAGCAACAATCATAAGATTAGTCGCTGGAATTGAGAAAAGAATAGAAGACAATAATAAGACTCTTACAATAGAGATAAAAAAGTTAAGAAAGAAACAATCAGAGATGAAGAATGCAATAAATGAGATTGAAAAGTGGCTTGAAGCAATGAACACCAGGCTGGAAGAAGCAAGGAATGAATTAACAACCTAGAAGACAAAATAATGGAAAATAAAGAATCTGAGCAAAAGAGACAAAGAAGAATTATGAAACATGAAAATAGAATTAAGGAACTCAGTGACTTCATAAAACATAATAGTTGTATTACAGGTGTCCCAGAAGGAGAAAAGAGAGGAAAGGGGGAAGAAAATTTATTCCAAAAAAATAATGTCAGAAAACTTCCATAGTCTAAGGAAGGAAAGAGACATCCAGATCCAGGAGGCAGAGAGAATTCCCATCAAAATCAATAAAAGCAAGGGTGCCTGGGTGGCTAAGTCGGTTAAGCGGCAGAAATCAGCTCAGATCATGAGCTCAGGGTTCGTGGGTTTGTGGGTTCGATCCCTGTGTTGGGCTCTGTGCTGACAGCTCAGAGCCTGAAGCGTGCTTAGGATTCTTTGTCTCCCTCTCTCTCGGCTCCTCCCTCACTCTTGCTCTTTCTCCCTCTCAAAAATAAATAAACATTAAAGAATATTTTTAAAAAATCAAAGCATATCTAACTGATAACCAACAGTAAGCATCAGCTGCAAAATAATAATCGCAACAGGGAGTGCAGTATAGAGGGCCAGACAGAGATGCAGTCAGTCCCCAGCACAGAGGGTCATGAAAGCAAGTAGTTAAATATGTTTGGAGTCAGCATGTGCTGACCTGAGAACATATCCTTCTGACTCACATTATGATGCACATCATCCTAAAATATTAAAACTAATCTGGATCATACCAGGATACTGCTTACTACACATCTGAAAGCTCTATAGAAGTGTGTGCAGGTGAAGCTCTACTCAGAGAATGAAACTTCACTGGATCAAAATCTATTTGAAAGGAAATTCATCTGCAGACACACTTTTCCCCTTGAATGGTATATTGAGCCTATATCCACTTGCTAGTATAGAATTGACTCTTCTGGAAAATATCTGTCTAATATATTTTTCTGCTGTAGAGTGGAATGCATATGTCATTTATTAAAAATTAGAAACATGTTCTGGGTTTCTTGACTCAAAGAGGAAAAGAAGAAATTTCCTTATACAGGAATTGATTACATTTTTGGGGTAAAGGGGAGTCACCAAACCTGAGGTTAAAAAAGTCACCTATGCCAATTGTTCAGGGCTCTTGGAATAGTTTTGCTCTTGAAACAAAGGGTACAGTAGGTGGACATTTGTGAACTTCCACTGTTTCTAAATGTCTCCAAAATTATCATGTCTATGAATAATTTTTCCAATCTGAACATTGTTATAATAAGATAAAGAATGCATTTGGTCAGTGTTGCTTTCTATAACAGCGCACAGGAGAAGAATCAGGCACAAACAAGTCAGCTCCTTAAAAGAGAAAAGGAGCAGGGGACGGACGACAGCTTAGAATGACTGTCTCCGAGAACAACTCTGCAGTCCCATATTAATTGAGAATATGATAGTTAATCAATGTCAAGATTGTTTTAGTGATTATAGTATGATTTCATGAGAAAACAGAACTTGCTCAGGCAGGTACGTTATGGTTGATCAGTCATATTCAATAAGTTTAATCTGAACCAGTGGTCTCTGAGGACGCGAAGAAATCAACACAAAAGAAGTAGGCGGCATTCCGCCCAGGGCGAGTCAGGCATTTCTGGCTGCCCGGCTCCCGTGTCATAAATCAACCACTTTCCCAGAGAGACGTTACAATGAGCATTTTCTGAGAGCTATATCAATCATATATTAATTATTATATAGTTTTGTGTACTTTTTTCTCCATAACTACATTTTATGAGTCACATTGCTCTGAGGGGTTGTCACAGGTCAGTGATTCTAGATAATCATCACTAAAATTTGATGGATGTTCCAGAAAAGGCAATAATAACCTTCTATCTAACATCTATTTGATGTTAAATTTTTTATAAGTAGGAAAACCAAAATGTATACATGGGACTAAACTATAAGTACAGAAAACAGTAAATACACCAAAAAAATAAACAGAAGGAGACCAACACCAAGATATATTTTAATTAAATTTTCAAAATATAATGATAAAATAAAAATTAAAAAAACTTAAAAACAGAAAGAAAAAGAAGAACTTAACTTTCAAAGAAAGACCCATAATGCTAGCTGAAGATTTCTCACCAGAAACTTGGTAAGACAGAAGGAGATGAATGATATATTCAAAGTGCTGAATAAAAAAAAAAAAATCCATTGACAGGAACACTCCATTCACCAAGGCTACGACACAAAACAGATGGAGAGATAAAGAGTTTCCCAGACAAAAACTAAAGGAGTTCATGACTACTAAATCGGCCTTACTAGTTAGGGGACTCTTTATGTGGAAGAGACAGAACAAAACTGACAAAGAAAAGGAATAAAACAAAATCTCCAGAAACAATGACAAAACATGTTAAAAAAAAGTCAATAAATACATATATATCAATAATCAGTTGGAATGTGAATGGATTAAGTGTTCCAATCAAAAGACATAGGGTTTCAGAATGTATATATGTAAAAACAGACCAATCTATATAATGCATAAAAGAGACTTATTTTAGACCTAAAGGCTACAGTAGATTGAAATGAACTTAGTGGAGAAATATTTATCCCACAAATGCGTATCAAAAGAAAGCCAGAGTAGCAATACTTATACTGGACAGACTTGGCTTTAAAACAAAGACTTTAAAAAGAGACAAAAAATGATATTATATAATCATAGCAGGGATAATCTAACAGGAATATATAACAATTGTAATTATTTATGCATCCTAAATTGGAGCACCCAAATATATAGAACAATAACAAACATAAAGTAATTAAATGATAATACAATAATGGTAGAAGATTGTAACAGTCAGCTAACATCAATGAACAGGTTGTCTAAGCATAAGATCAATATGGAAACAATGGCTTTAAATGACACAATGGACCAGAAGAACTTCACAGATATATTTAGAACATTCCATCCGGAAATAGCAGAATACACATTCTTTACATGTGCACATGGAACATTCTCCAGAATAGATCATATATTAGGTCACAAATAAATCCTCAACAAATACAAAAAGATTGAAATCATACTAAGCCCCTTTTCTGACCATAAATCTATGAAGATAGAAGTCAATTACAAGAGAAAAGTTGATAAGTCTACAGATATAGAGGTTAAAACATATGCTACTAAACTGTGAATGGCATAATCAAGAAATCAAAGAAGAAATTGTACAAATACAAAGAAATAATTGAAAATGAAAACACGATGTTCCAAAACCTGTGGGATGCAACATAAATGGTCCTAAGAAGGAAGTATATACAGCAATATAGGCCTACCTGAAGAAGAAATAAAAATATCAAATAAAAAATCTAACTTTACACCTAAAGGGGCTAGAAAAAACAAACCATTAAGCCAGAAGAAAGAAGAAAATATTAAGGATTAGAGTAGAAACAAATGATATAGGAACTACCAAAAAAAAATAATAACCGATAGAATAGATCAATGAAACCAGGAACTGGTTATTTCAAACCCTTAATAAAAGTGATAAACTTCTACCCAGACATCAAAATAAAGAGAGAAAGTATTCAAATGCATAAAATAATATAAATAATAACTGAAACCAAATAAATGTAAATAATCATAAAAGAATATTATGAAAAATCATGTGCCAACAAATTGGGCAGTCTGTGAGAAACGGATAAATTTCTAGAAACATAAAAATAACAAAAACTGAAACAGGAAAAAAATAGAAAACTTTAACAGGTTGATAACCGGGAAAAAATTGAATCAATAATCAGAAAACACCCAAAAAACAAAAGTTCAGATCCAAATGGCCTCACAGACAAATTCTACAAAATACTTAAAGAAGAATAAACACCTTTTCTTCTCAAACTATTCCAAAAATAGAAAAGGAAGGAAAAATTCCAAATTTATTCTAGAAGGCCACAATACCCTCTAACCAATGGAGATAAAGACTCCATTGAAAAAGAGAACTACAACCTGATACCCATGAAGAACAAGGATGCAAAATTTCTCAATAAAATCCTAGCAAATAGAATAAAACAATACATTACAAAAATCATTTACCATGATCAATTGGGGTTTATTTCTGGGGTACAAGTGTGGCTCAATATTCACAAATCAACTTGATACACCATATTAATAAAAGTAAAGATAAGAACCATAGAATCATTTAAATGGATGCAAAAAAAGCATTTGACAAAGTGCAACATCCATTCATGATAAAAACCCACAACAAAGCAAGCTTAGATGGAACATGCCAAAACATAATAGCCATATATGAAGAACCACAGTCAATATCCTACATAGGAAAAAAAAAAACTGAGAGCTTGTCAACTAGAATCTGGAACAAGATAGGAATGTCCACTCTTACCACTGATATTTATCATAGTACTGGAAGTCTTAACCACAGCAAAAACCAAACAACACAAAGAAATAAAAGGCATCCAAACCAACAAGGAAGTCAAACTTTCACTATTGGCAGAAGACATTATACTTTACATAAAAAATCTGAAAAACTCCACCAAAAACTGCTAGAACTGATAAACAAGTTAAGTTTCAATATACAAATACAATGTACCAAAGAGAAAGACAAAATCAACACACAGAAATTTGTTGCATTTCTATGCACCAATAATAAAGCAGCAGAATTAGAAATTAATTAATCAATCCCATTTACAATTGCACCCAAACCCAGAAGATACCTAGGAATAAACCTAATCAAAGAAGTGAAAGACCTGTACTCTGAAAACTATAAAAGACTGATGAAAGAAATTGAAAGGGACACAAAGAAATGGAAAGACATTCCATTCTCACAGATTGCAAGAACAAATATTGTTAAAATGTCTTTGTTGCTCAAAGCAATCTATACATTTAATGCAATCTCAATTAAAATACACTCAGCATTTTTCACAGAGCTAGAACTAAACACCCCAAAATTTATATATAACCACAAAAGATCTCGAATAGCCAAAGCAGCCTTGAGAAAGAAGAGTGAAACTGAGGGCATCACAATTCCAGACTTTAAGCTATATTACAAAGCTGTTGTCATCAAGACAATATGGTACTAGCACAAAAACAGACACATAAATCAATGGAACAGAATATAAAATCCAGAAATGAACCCATAATTCATCTGGTCAATTCATCTTCAACAAAGCAGGAAAGAATATCCAGTGGTAAAAAGACAGTCTCTTCAACAAATGGTGTTGGGAAAACTGAACAGCAACATGCAAAAGAGTGAAACTTTGGGGCACCTGGGTGGCTCCGTTGGTTAAATGTCTGACTCCAGATTTCAGCTCAGGTCATGATCTCATGGTTCATGAATTCGAGCCCTCCATTGTGCTCCGTGCTGACACTATGGAGCCTCCTTGGGATTCTCTCTCCTCTCTCTGGCCCTCCCCTGCTCACTATCTCTCTGTCTCTCAAAAATAAATAAATAAACATTTAAAAAGAAAAAGAAAAAAATAGAGTGAAACTGTACCACTTTTTTTTTTACATCAAATCAAAACTAAATTCAAAATGGATGAAAGACCTAAAAGTGAGAGAGGAAACCATAAAATGCTAGAGGAGAAAACATGCAGTAACCTCTTTGACATCGGCCATAACAATTTTTTCTAGATATGTCTCCTGAGTTAAGGGGGAAAAAAGCAAAAACAAACTACTGAGAATTTACTAAAATAAAAAGCTGCTGCACAGTAAAGGAAGCTATCAATACAACTAAAAGACCACTTACTGATAATGGAAAGATATTTACAAATGACATATCTGATAAAAGGTTAGCATTTAAAACACATAAAGAACTCATAAAACTCAACATACCAAAACAAATAACCTTGTTAAAAGATGGGTGGAAGCCATAAACACACATCTTTTTTTCAAAGAATACATACAGTTAGCTAACAGATACACAAAAAAGTGTTCAAAATCACTTATCATCAGGGAAATATAGATCAAAAATAAAGTGTGATATCATCTCATACCTGTCAGAATGGCTAAAATTAACAACTCTGGAAACAGCAGATTTTGAGAAGGATGCAGAGAAATGGGAATACTTTTCCACTGTTAGTGGGAATGCAGACTGGTGCAACCACTCTGGAAAACAGTATAGAGGTTTCTCAAAAAATTACAGATATAACTACTCCATGACCCACCATTTGGGTATTTATCCAAAGGATACAAAAGTGCTGATTCAAAGGAACACATACACCCCAATGTTTATAGCAGCATTATAAACAATAGCCAAATTATGGGAAAAGCTCAAATGTCCATCGACTAATTAGTGGATAATGAAATATATATAATGTACTAGCCCTCAGCCATAAAAAAAAAAGAATGAAATCTTGCCATTTGCAGTGGCATGATTAGAACTAGAGAGGATTATGCTAACTGAAATCAGTCAGTTAGAGAAAGACAAATTCCATATGATTTCACTCACATGTGTAAATAAAGGAACAAAACAAATGAGCAATGGGGAAAAAGGAGGGAAAACAAAAAACAGACTCTTAACTATACAGAACATATTGATGGTTACTGTACAGGGGTTGGGCAAGTTGATGGGTTAAATAGGTGATGGGTGTTAAAGACACATATGATGAGCACTGTGTGTTGTATATAAGTCATGAATCACAAAATTCTACATTTTTAATACTATACTGTATCTTAACTAACTGGAATTTAAATAAAAATTTGGAGAATGAATATATAAATACATAAATTCTTTTAAAAATAGCTCCACAAATAGCCTGTAAATTCAGAAAATAAAGTGGGTTCACGTAGATAGATTTTATTTTTTATTATTTTTTTTTACAAATAGTTTATTGTCAAATTAGTTTTCACATAACACCCAGTGCTCATCCCCACAAGTGCCCTCCTCCGTGCCCATCCCCCCCTCCCCCCCACATCCATCAGTCCTCAGTTTTTGTCAGCATTCAAGAGTCTCTCATGGTTTGCCTCTCTCCCTTTCCCCCACCATTTCCGCCCTTCTTCTCCCGATTGGTCCT
>NW_024082798.1:0-89239 GCF_003009895.1 Hyaena hyaena | reverse complement strand
GGGGGGGGATGGGCATGGAGGAGGACACTTGTGGGGATGAGCACTGAGTGTTATGTGGAAACTAATTTGACAATAAACTATTTGTAAAAAAAAAAAAAAAAAAAATGTCTGGTAGAATTCCCCAGGGAAGCCATCTGGCCCAGGACTCTTACTTCTTGGGAGATTTTTGATAATTTATTCAATTTCTACACTAGTTATGGGTCTGTTCAGATTTTCTATATCTTCCCATCTGAAGTTTGGTAGTATGTGTGTGTTTAGAAATTGGTCCATTTCTCCTAGGTTGTCCAGTTTGGTGGCATATAATTTTTCATAGTATTCCCTGATAATTGCTTGTATTTCTGAGGGATTGATTGTAATAAATCCATTTTCATTCATGACTCTGTCTATTTGGGTGCTCTCTCTTCTTTTTGAGAAGCCTGGCTGGAGGTTTATCAGTTTTGTTTATTTTTTCAGAAAACAAACTCTTGGTTTCATTGATCTGTTCAACTATCTTTTTGGTCTCTATATTGTTAATTTCTGCCCTGATCTTTATTATTTCTCTTCTTCTGCTGGATTTTGGGTGTTCTTGCTCTTCTACTTCTAGTTTATTTAGGTGAGCTGTTACATTTTCTATTTGTGCTTTATCTGGTTTCTTGAAATAGGCCTCGGTTGCAATATACTTTCCTCTTAGGACTGGCTTTGCTGCATCCCAAAGAGTTTGGATTGTTGTATTTTCACTTTCATTTGTTTCCATTTATTTTTAAAATTTCTTCTCTAATTGCCTGATTAGCCCATTCGTTCTTTAGTAGGGTGTTCTTTAACCTCCATGTTTTTGGAGGTTTTCCAGACTTTTCCCTGTGATTGATTTCAAGTTTCATAGCATTGTGATGTGAAAGTGTTCATGGTATGATCTCAACTCTTTTATATTTATTGAGGGCTGCTTTATGTCCCAGTATGTGATCTATCTTGTAGAATGTACCATGTGTACTCGAGAAGAAAGTGAACTCATAGCCTCAAGATGTAGAGTTCTAAATATATCTGTCAGATCCATCTGGTCCAATGTGTCATTCATGTTCATTTTTTCTTTTGTGATTTTCTTTCTTGTTTATTTATTTATTGTTGTAAGTGGAGTATTAAAGTCCCCTGCTATTAGCACATTCTTATCCATAAGATTGTTTCTGTTTGTGACTAATTGTGTTATGTATTTGGGTGCTTCTGAATTCGGTGCGTAGACATTTACAATTGTGAGCTCTTCCTGATGGATAGACCCTGTAATTATTATAGAATGCCGTTCTTCATCCCTTGCTATTGCCTTTACTTTAAAGCCCAGTTTGTCTGATATAAGTGTGGCTACTCTAGCTTTCTTTTGACTTCCAGTAGCATGGTGGATTTTTCTCCATCCCCTTGCTTTCAGTCTGAAGGTGTCTTCAGGTCTAAAATGAGTCTCTTCTCTTGAATGCTGAGAACAAACTGAAGGCTGATGGGGGTGGGGATAGGGGAGGGAGATGATGGGCATGGAGGAGGACACTTGTTGGGATGAGCACTGGCTGTTGTGTGGAAACCAACTTGACAATAAACTATTTCAGAAAAAAAATAAAATGAGTCTCTTGTAAGACAGCAAATAGATGGATTTTGTTTTTTAATCCATTATGACACCCTATGTCTTTTGATTGGAGCATTTAGTTCATTTACATTCAGTGTTATTGAAAAATATGGGTTTAGAGTCTTTGTGTTCTCTGTAGGATTCCTGCTTGTAGTGGTGTCTCTGGTGCCTTTTGTTCCTTGCTACATTTCCCTCACAGAGTCCCCCTTAGGATCTCTTGCAGGGCTGGTTCAGCGGTGACGAATTCCTTCCATTTTTCTTTGTTTGGGAAAACCTTTATCCCTCCTTCTATTCTGAATGACAGGCTTGCTGGATAAAGGATTTTTAGCTGCGTATTTTTCCTGTTCATCACATTGAAGATTTCCTTTTTGGCCTGCCAAGTTTCAGTAGATAGGTCTGCAACTACTCTGATAGGTTTCCTTTTGTATGTTAGGGCCCTTTTATCCCTAGCTGCTTTCAGAATTCTCTCTTTATCCTTATATTTTGCCAGTTTCATCATGATATGTCATGCAGAAGATCGATTCAAGTTACATCTGAGGGGATGCCGAAGTCGGACGCTTAGCCAACTGAGCCACCCGGGCGCCCCAGCTGCTGCTTTCTTTAAAAGAGTGGCTACTAGGGGCGCCTGGGTGGCTTAGTCGGTTAAGCATCCGACTTTCGCTCAGGTCATGATCTCGCGGTTTGTGGGTTCGAGCCCCGCGTCAGGCTCTGTGCTGACTGCCAGCTCAGAGCCTGGAGCCTGTTTCAGTCTGTGACTCCCTCTCTCTCTGACCCTCCCCTGCTCACGCTGTCTCTCTCTCTGTCTCCTAGAAATAAATAAAACATTTCAAAAAAAAAATTAAAAAAAAATAGTGGCTACTGAAAGGCAGTATATATTTCCCACCATTACACGTTTTTGCGACCTCATCTCTGAGAGCTGAAGATGAAAACATTATAGATTTTTGAGGCTACTTTCCAGACAGTTCATCTGCACAAAATTAAGCTTTGTATGTTAATTAGTATGAATTGCATTTTGCATGTTTTGCTCCTAAAATACTTCTAAGTCGAGTTTTTGTAGAACGATATGTGTTCTGTCGTTTGGGTGACCATTTCCAGGAATTTTGTATTCTTTTAGAAATCAATTTTCAGAGTTGCTATTGGTTGATTTTGGCACAAAACCATGAAATAGAAACATGAATTCCTTTTGTTGGCTATTTGGAGGTGTATGTTCAAGTAACTTAAAATCCCACAGATATAATCAAAATATACAAGATCACCTGATTATGCAAATCTTTATGTGCCTCAGAAATCTGACATTTTGAGCTGTGATTCAGAATCAAAGTGAACATTGAAAGAAAACATCAATGTTTTTTGAAAGTGAACAATAATGTGTAATTTATTTTTGTTGTAATAATAATTCCATATTATAATATCAGCTGCCCATCTCTCTCAGATATATCTGTACCTGTAAACATCTTACTATAGAACAATCTCATTTGTATCTCTAGTACATTTTTTGTTTTTACTTTCTCCCTTTTTTTCCATGAATTTTGGGCATATTCTGGAGATATTCCGAAGGATTTTATCCAGGTATTTTGTGAATGGACAACAGAAGTCATTGACTTCTTATCTACTATAGGTTTTCATTTTCTTAATTCTTCTATTTTTCATTGCCTTATAAATTCTTACTATTAAAACATAGTTACAAAGTGTTTGTCAGCAAAATAAAGAAGTGATATATATATATATACATATATATATCCACAATAGATTATTATTCAGCCATAAAAAGGAATGAAATCTTGCTATTTGCAACAACATGGATTGCTATAGAGCATATAATGCTAAGTGAAAGATAAATACCATATGATTTCACTCATATGTGGAATTTAAGAAACAAAACAAATGAGCAAAGGGGGAAAAAAGAGAGAGATGTAACAAGAAACAGATTCCTAACTTTAGAGAAGAAAGTGTTGGGGGGGGTGGAATGGGAGACATAGACGATGAGGATTAAAGAGTACACTTACCATGAAAAACCCTGAGTAATGTACAGCATTGCTGAATCACTATATGTGCACCTGAATCAAATATGACACTGTATATTAACTGTACTAGAATTGAAACACTTAAAAAGTAATTTATTTTGCTGAACCACAGCTGTATTATAATACCACATTGGGTTGTGATTTTGACTTTTTTGTCACGAACTATACTTTTATAAAAAATATTGTTTCTGCATTAAATTTAATTTTGTTTATCCCTCTTCTAGGTAAAGACTGGAGTATATGAAGGTAAGATTTCAGGCTTCTATTTTCCTTGTAGTCTTTTCTTTTTGAATCTTTAAGATTCAAAAGCCTGATGCAGGGCTCCATCTCACAAACCATGAGATCATGACCTGAGCCAAAATCAAGAGTTGTATGCTCAACCTACTGAGCCACCCAGGGGCCCTGTGATCTTTTCTTAATACAGCTGTTCAGTGTGGTTTCTAATTCAGCTACAAGTAAAGACATTGACTTATCTGGTCTAGTTAGTCCCTTAACTCTTTACAGTGACTTTTCCTTGTTTGCATCCTAAGGGACAGCACAGATTGAGTTGCCACCAAATGAGACAAGTGACCAGGTAGAGGAAAAATCAGACAATTAGGGAGACATGGATGAGATTAACTCTGGTCAGAAATGTTTCAGAAGCCAGTGGCAGGAGTATTTCGGCATAACCTGCCTTTCGGGGGAAATGTACAGATCAAGGCACTATCTGAGACTGTCAAGAAGTCAAGGCTTAGAGAAGAAGTCAGATATTGCCAAGACGAGTGTGTGTCACCAGAGAGGCTTAAAACATGTGTTATGACAGAGAGAAGGTCAAGGAAAATGATGTGACTATTTTCAGTGGTAGCTCTCTCTCTCCCTGGAACATTTTATCTCTTTATACAGCTATTTCTCCTGGTCTCCTTTCCAGTTTGTGTGTTCGGAGATAGATCTATGGTGTTATTTACTTTACAAAAAGTAAAACTCTTTCCCAAGAGCCTACGGGCCTCTCTATTCTTAGCTTGTCATCATCTTTGGTGGTACTTCCAGAAGACCTAAGTGTTTAGAGGCTGAGGACCATACGGCAGTCACTGAGTGTTTGTGGAAATAACATGAGGAGGACGGCACCTCTACTTCATACTTCACACAGGTCTCCTGGCCTGGCTCATTTCTTCCAGACCTCCTTTCATGGGAAAGTTCCTGGAAACTGAAACAGCATTACTGTTGTTATTTTATTCCTTTTCTGTCCAGAGTTAGTCATTAACCTGTTGACAACATCAATTGTAATCCTCAGTAACTGAAAAAGATGCAAAGCCCAACTATCTGAGGCGTGCTTAGCTCTTATTCAAAGTTTTTATTCCCTTAAATTTTACATTTCATCAACTTTCCGATCTCTTTTGGGAAATGTGCTTTTGGAGAGTCACTGCAGTTGTTCAAGTAGTCAAAATATTACAAATTATCAGGGAAGACATATTTGCAATAGAAAATGTACACTGGAACTGAACGAATAGAGAGTGAAAGTCAGGCACGTTGCGCCAGTTTCTGAAAAAGAGCTGATGCCATGTCCATGTAACCAGGTTCTTTTGGGACAGTGTAGCTGTTATAGCTGGCATCTTCTATTCATCCTTTATTTGTCTTTTCCGCTTTGATAACAGAATATATTCATTTTAATTCTGTAATTTCAAATTTCAAACATTTTTCCACGGGACAAAATTAGTCTGTACTCCATAATGTATGTAAAATTTGGCATTACCTGTGAATTCACATGTATCTATAACTTTTCCTAACTAACTCCTGTACGTGACACTGTTCCTGCTGAAAACACTTTCCCAATTCCCCTGGAAGGCTCTAGGGAGTCATCTCCCCATAGATCTTTGTGCCTTAGGGCAGCACATCCAGAGAGGGAGCCAGGTGAGTAGAGACTGCCAGCAGGACCTTGCAGGCAGAGCTGGTATCAATTCCTACTTCACCTTTGGGAAACTGTTCGACCCTCGTTCGTTCGTCTTAGAGCCTGTTTCCTTACATTTAGAGCCAGGTAGCCATACTTACCTTGCAGAGTTCTGAGAATCAGAGCTCGGGCATGAAAGGCCTGTAGAAGCTTCTCTCATGAGTCACCGGGGTTAAATCACTCACAAGAATTAACGGGAGATGGATTGAAGATTTAAATAAATGATATGAAACCGTAATTCCCCATCCTTTATCTGCTCTGAATATGCCAAGGCAGAGCTATTGAGCTGGCGAAGGGCTGAGTGGAGAGCAGTTCTGGAAATAGATGCCTGTGTGTGTGGAACAGATATTCTTTAGGAGTCTGGAATTATCTCTCCGCTCCTCTAGGACTGGTCACTTCCTTCCTACACTTGCAGACACAGCCAGTACCATGCATGCTGCCAGAAATGTACTGCCCTGTCTCCTCAAACTCCTAGAGAAGTTCTAAGTGGGACCCAGTGGGAAAGGTGGAGCTTTGTGGCACTGATGCTGCCTTATTGAAACCAGGTGGAGGGGAAAGAGACAGGCACTGTTCCTGCTTCATTGGCGTTCAGCTATGTTGGTGTCAGTGTTGGATTTTTCACCTTTTACACGAACATATCTCAAAAGTTTAATTTCTGTCCTGTAGGTCAATGTGGCTGCAAGAGCATTTCCTCCTTTCCAGAAGTGCCCTCCATGCCCTATCCCATGGGCTGCCCTTTATCACCATTCATAGGCTATCAGCCCACCACACCTTCTCCATCCTAGTGGGCTCTGTGACCTCACCCTCCACCTCCACCTCCACCATTTGGTAAGGTGACTACTTCTTATAGTATAAGTTGACTAATAAAACACACTTCATCTTTTTTCTTGTTGGCTTTTTGGAGATGAGGTAATGTCACCCCAGGGCTTTCAGGTCAGCCTGAGTATGTTAAAACGTTCTTCATGTTTCACAGGACATGCAGGAAATGGGCTGTCATTTCCACATAGGGAGCTGGACAGCGCGTGTCCCTTATAGGGAAGAAACAGACCTTATAATGTTGGCAGGCATACCACTCTTTATGATGTAGCTTGTACAGAGACCACGTGTTGGGCTCTCTGAGGGATGAGATACACCCCTAACTTTATTTTTAGCTAGTTGAGACCTGAACTGTTCACAGTTGCTTGATCAGTTATGAAAACACCTAAACCAGGGCCTTGTGGAATCTTCTTCAAGGGGCAGGGCCTGATCCTCTCTCTTGACTATAATATTAGTCTCAGTACATTTGTATTTGGAAATAGTTATATAATACCTGGTCCCAAGTGGAAGGCAGCCTATAGATAAGCTGAAAGATTGAACAATTTACCTGGAGCCAGAAGAAACACACCCATGCTCTTCTTTTGAGGACTTACTGATGTTATCCACAATTGACATTCTCATTTTAATTCCTATCTGTAACAAGATGGTGAGTTATTACCCCTAATGAATATTGAGAAATGGCTGTTTTGGTGACACTTTCCAGATTTCCCTGAAAACCTGACCTGTCAAAAGTTATTTGACAAATTATGAAGGACATGAACCAGGGCCCAATGGTTTCTTCATTAAGATGATGGGATGGATCTCTTGTCTATCATTGGGGTCACCTGAGGCTTGTGGGTTACTCTCTGCCTCTTCTCATGGTCCTGAGTGTGGAGAAAAGTTTAAGATGTCACAGAACGTGGTGTTTGTTAGAATCCTGCACAGTCTACTAAAATCACACTAAACCTCCAAGCCTTCTAGAGCCTTTAGCTGATTCAGAAGCTGATGTCTCTCCCATGAGTCACAAGAACAAGCACTCTACCAAAAATGCCAAAAAGGTAAATGCTGGGGCCACTTCAGTTGTAAGTCTATAGGGAAACCTTCATTTGCTGGAGAGCATGCTCTGCGGCCTTTCCCCTGTTTTATGTGTTATGCAATATGTCTGCCTGTTTCTATTTTCCAAATGCACAGCCTTAACCCAAGTCTACAGGTTTCTCTCTTTTCAGCCTGTCATCTTTTTCTGGTACATTTAGTAGCCAAAGGAATTTAGAGGTTGAGGAGCTTATGGATTTCCCCACATGTTCTGGAACTAACACCAGGAAGATGCACTGCACTCCAGTATAAGTCTCTAGGCTTGTTGATTCCTACCATACCGCCTCTCTGTGGGATCAGTGTTGTTGTTGTTTTCCTCTTTCTGGTCATGCGCTTAATGTGTTAAGACAGTCTGTTAATTGGAAATGCGAAAAGACTTCCCTCCATCTTTCTATTGTGTGCCTTGTAAAATTTAGAATGGTCTTAAACAAAGTCATTGTCATAACTTACTACCTTCACATCTTGGCTGGTAAATGAGCTGTTTGGAATCCTTCTAGCTGTATCTTAAGTAAAAATTGTTCTGTACACAAGAAAGTTCTATTGTGTCTCCAGTCAGTGTTAGAGCTGACACATCCCTGGGAATTTATACCAAAATCAAAACACATTTGCATTCATTCTGTTACATGAATTTCTACCTCTTTTTTTTCCCATAGGATGTATTACTCTGCATCATGTAGTGTGCTCAAAATCATTGTTCTTTATGAATTCAGATAAACACATGAATAATGGGCTTAGTACACATTGATAAGTAATATGTTCCTCACAGCAAGTGCATTCTAAGTTCCTTTGCAAGACTCCAGGCATCCCCAACTCCCCAGTAGCCTCTTAGGCCTTTGACAGCACTTCCAGAGAGGGGGAAGAGCCCTTTCTCAGGGAGGAAAGCAGAGGGGACAAAATGAGGGGCCAGCAGGCAGAACTTTTCCCCAATAGTAGCTGTAATTTCATGTGCAGAGAATGAGCTGTTTATTTGCACTCCATTTGTGTGTGTGTGTGTGTGTGTGTGTGTGTGTGTGTGTGTTCTGAATATGCCAAAAACAGAGCCTCTACAGTCATTGTAGTGAAGGGATGCAGGGTGATCCTAGACATAGATGTCTGCCTGTCTGGAATATGCTACTTCATTAGTTTGGAATTACTCCTCTTAATCCTAAAAGATGGAATCATTTTATTCTACATTCACAGACATCGGCAGGGACATATGGTGTCAATAGTTTAACCTCCTGCATTTATTTGCCTAAACTATAAGTGGTACCCAGTGGCAGGGATACAGTTTTCAGATACTGATGCTACTCTCTTGGACCCTGGTGGCAAAGAAGGTGGCAGGTGGTGACACATTCTTCTCAGGGTTTCAGCTGCTTTTGGTATTGGTTCTCTTGTCTGGCATATGTACATAGCTTTTACTTCTGTTCTGCAGGGCATGTGGATCCATGGGGACCTCCTCTATGCCCTACCCTAGAGGCTCCCCCGTGGGCTACTGGACACATCCACCTCCTGAACCTTGGTGGCCCTAAGGACCACACTGAATCCCTCCACCTGCACCACTTGGTAAGATGATCTGAGCACGATAAGTTGACTTCCAAAGTATTTTCATCTAATTTTTGTTGGGTTGAGTCTTGGACAAGGTGCATAGGTAGCGCCACAGAGCATTGTGATGCAAGGGAAATGTGCTTGCCACCATTACCACATTCCTTGAGTTTCTCATGATTGACATATCATCTTTATGTCATTTCCCCCACCCTGTGTTGGTACAGGTGTCTCTTGTTGAGATGGAATGAGGCTGTATACAGAGAAGCAGACATAGCACTTCAGCAGATGTGTGCTGTACACAGTCCATGTGCTGGGCTGTGGGAGGCCTGAGGCTCAACCTAATGTATATCCATCCAGTTGAGCCCGCAGCCATCCACAGTTGTTTGATGAGTTATAAAAACACCTGAACCAGGGCCATCATGGGTCTTCATCAAGGTTTAAGGGGTGGCTCTCCCCTATGCCTTGAGATCACCTGAAGCATGTGGAATACCTGCTGCATGTGACTTGGGATCCGACTGGGCCAAAGAGTTTAAGATGTTTGAGGAATGAGGGGAGGGTTTTTCTTTTTTTAACTCTGCACAGTCTCCTCAAATCAGAATAAACCTCCATCCCTTCTAGGGTATTTTGCAGATCCAGATGTTGCTCCCGTGACTGACAACACTGTCTCTACCAAAAGGGCCAAGAAGGATAAGATAAATGCTATGGAATTTTCAGTTGTAACTCTTTTAGAAAACCCTCATTTTTCTGTCCAATGCCCTCTCCAGGCATTGTGTCTGTTTTGTGTGTTGTATGATATGTCTGCTTGTTTTCCTTTTTCCTTATTTTTTAAATAGTTTATTGTCATAGTTTATATGGTTTCCATATAACACCCAGTGCTCATCCCCACAAGTGCCCTCTTCCATGCCCATCACCCTCCTTCCCCTCTCCCCCATACCCATCAGTCCTCAGTTTGTTCTCAGCACTCGAGAGTCCCTCATGGTTTGCCTCCCTCTCTCTCCCCACTATTTCCCTCTTCTTCTCCCCCACGATCCTCTGTTCAGTTCCTCCTAATCCTCCTATATGTGCAAACATATGGTAGCTGTCCTTCTCTGCCTGACTTCTTTCTCTCAGCATAATACCCTCGAGTTCCATCCACGTTGCTACACATGGCCAGATTTCACTGTTTCTCATTGCCATGTAGTATTCCATTGTATAGATAAACCACATCTTCTTGATCCATCCATGGACACTTAGGCTCTTTCCATGTTTTCTCTATTGTTGAGAGTGCCGCAATGAACATTGGGGTCCATGTGCCCCTATGCATCAGCACTCCTGTATCCCTTGGGTAAATTCCTAGAAGTTCTATTGCTGGGTCATAGGGGAGTTCTGGTGTTAATTTTTTGAGGAACCTCCACACTGTTTTCGAGAGGGGCTGTACCCGTTTACATTCCCACCAACAATGTAGGAGAGTGCCCGTTTCTCCACATCCTCGCAAGCATCTAGAGACGTCTGATTTGCTCCTTTTAGCCACTCTGATTGGCGTGAGGTAGTATCTCAGTGTGGTTTTGATTTGTATTTCCCTGATAAGGAGGGATGCTGAGCATCGTTTCATGTATCTGTTGGCCATCTGGGAATCCTTTTGGGGAAGTGTCTATTCATGTCCTCTGCCCATTTCTTCACTCGATTGTTCGTTTTTTGACTGTGGAGTTTGGTGAGTTCCTTATAGATTTTGGAGACTAACCCTTTATCTGACATATCATTTGCAACTATCTGTTCCCATTCCGTCGGTTGCCTGTTAGTTTTATGGATTGTTTCCTTTGCCATGCAGAAGCTTTTAATCTTGATGAGGTCCCAATAGTTCATTTTTGCTCTTGATTCCTTTGACTTTGGGGATGTGTCAAGTAAGAAATTGCCGCAGTTGAGGTCAAGGAGGTTGTTTCCTGCCTTCTCCTCTAGGGTTTTGATGGTTTCCTGTCTCACATTCAGGTCCTTTATCCATTTTGAGTTTATTTTGGTGTATCGTGTGTGAAAATGATCTAGTTTCATTCTTCTGCATGTTGCTGTCCAGTTCTCCCAGCACCATCTGTTAAAGAGGCTGTCTTGTTTCCATTGGATACTCTTTCCTGCTTTGTCAAAGAGTAGTTGGCTGTACACTTTTGGGTCCAATTCTGAGTTCTCTATTCTTTTCTATTGGTCTATGTGTCTGTTTTTGTGCCAATACCATACTGTCTTGATGATGACAGCTTTGTAGTAGAGGCTCAAGTCTGGGATGGTGATGCCTCCCGTTTTGGTTTTCTTCTTCAATATTACTTTGGACATTCGGGGTCTTTTGTGGCTCCATACAAATTTTAGGATAGTTTGTTCTAGTTTTGAGAAGTATGCTGGTACAATTTTGATTGGGATTGCATTGAATGTGTAGGTTGCTTTGGTAGTAATGACATTTTAACTATATTTATTCTTCCGATCCATGAGCATGGAATGTTTTTCCAGTTCTTTGTGTCTTCAATTTCATTCATAAGTTTTCTATAGTTTTCATCATACGGATCTCTTATATCTTTGGTTAGGTTTATTCCTAGGTATTTTATATTTTTTGTGTGTGTGTAATTGTGAATGGGATCAGTTTCTTGATTTCTCTTTCTGTTGTTTCATTGTTGGTGTATAACATGCAACCGATTTCCGTATGTTGATTTTGTACCCTGCAACTTTGCTGAATTCATGGATCAGTTCTAGTAGACTTCTAGTGGAGTCTGTAGGGTTTTCTATGTAGAGTATCATCTTGTGTGTGAAAACTGAAAGTTTGATTTCTTCTATGCCAATTCTGATACCTTTTATTTCCTTTTGTTGTTTGATGGCTGATGCTAGGACTTCTGGCACTACGTTAAACAACAGTGGTGAGAGTGGACATCCCTGTCCTGTTCCCGATCTCAGGGGGAAAGCTCACAGTTTTTCCTCATTGAGGATGATGTTAGCTGAGGTCTTCTCATAGATGGCTTTTATGATGGGTAAGTAAGTTCCTTCTATCCCGACTTTTTCGAGAGTCTTTATTAAGAACAGATGCAGTATTTTTTCAAATGCTTTTTCTGCATCTATGGAGAGAATCATATGGTTTTTATCTTTTCTTTTGTTGATGTGATGTATCACATTGATTGATTTGTGAATATTGAACCAGCCCTGAAACCCAGGAATTAAACCCACTGATCTTGGTGAATAATTCTTCTTATGTGCTTTTGAATTCGATTTGCAAGTATCTTGTTGAGGATTTTTGCATCTGTATTCAAAAAGGATATTGGCCTGTAGTTCTCTTTTTTTGCTGGTTTCTGTCTGGCTTGGGAATCAGAGTGATGCTGGCTTCATAAAATGAGTCTGGAAGTTTTCCTTCGATTTCTATGTTTTGGAATAGTTTGAGAAGAATAGGTATTAATTCTGTTTTAAATGTCTGGTAGAATTCCCCAGGGAAGCCATCTGGCCCAGGGCCCTTAGTTGTTGGGAGATTTTTTTTTTTTAATATTTTTATTTATTTCTAGGAGAGAGAGAGAGACAGACAGACAGCGTGAGCAGGGGAGGGTCAGAGAGAAAGGGAGTCACAGACTGAAACAGGCTCCAGGCTCTGAGCTGGCAGTCAGCACAGAGCCCGATGCGGGGCTCGAACCCACGAACCGCGAGATCATGACCTAAGTGAAAGTCGGACGCTTAACCGACTAAGCCACCCAGGCCCCCCAGTTGTTGGGAGATTTTTGATAACTGATTTGATTTCTTCACTAGTTATAGTCTGTTCAGATTTCCTTTCTCTTCCCATATGACTTTTGGTACTGAGTGTGTGTTTAGGAATGTGTCCATTTCTTCTAAGTTGTCCATTGTGTCGGCATATAATTTTTCATATTATTCCCTGATAATTGTTTGTACTTCTGAATGATTGGTTGTAATCAGTCCATTTTCATTCATGATTTTGTCTGTTTGAGTGCTCTCTCTTTTCTTTTGAGAAGCCTGGCTAGAGGTTTGTCAATTTTGTTTATTTTTTCAAAACACCAACTCTTGGTTTCATTGATCTGTTCAACTGTTTCTTTTGTTTCTATATTGTTTATTTATGCCCTGATTTTTATTTGTCTGCTTGTTTTTCTTATTTTCTTAATGCACAATCTTAACTCAAGCGTCTACTAGACAGTCTTCTCATTTTTAGCCTGTCTTCTCCTTGTAGTAAGTTCTGAAGCCAAACATGCTTGGAGGTGAGGACCTTAGGGCTTTTCCAGTGTGTTCCTAGAAATAACTTCTTCAAGGAAGAAGACACTCCACTCCACTTGGTAGTCACCTCGCATGCCTCATTTTTCCTGGACTTCCTCAGGGTGGAATCATTGCTCTTGCTGTTTCTTCCTGTTGTGTTGCTGTCTAGGGGATTAACATCTTCAGAAAAACTGTGGTTATCCTTATGTTTTGAAAATGCAACTGCCTTCTCTCCAAGTTATATTTTGTATGTGTCATTTAGAGTGGCCTTAGACAAAGTAAATTGCATATCCATCATCATTCAGCGTTTTTTGTTTTGTTTTTTTGTAAATATGCTATCTGGAATCGGGTGTGCCCCTGGTTTCAATAGTCTGAACTATAAAAGGTGACATATTTGTCATAGAAAATATATACTGGAACATGAGTGGTGAAGAGAGAAAATCCGTAATTACCTGTGTTGTAATTCCCCACTGTGTCCTTCATTTGTGCTCACATGACCACGTTCTCTTGTGTCCTGTGTCACTGTTACAGGTGAAACATGGGAATTTACAACAGAAACAAAAGTCCATTTTGTGTTAATTCTGTTATGTAGAATTTCAGCTCATTTTTCCAGAGGACACGACTACCCTGCATATTGTATTCTACTTAAACTGAGAAGTATCTCTGAATTAAAATAAATTAGCTAAGCCCAACTAACCTGTATAGGTAACATGTTTCTCTAAGAACATGATATTCCAGGTGCTTTTCAGGACCTCAGGATCCCCATCCCCCCAAGTGTCTCTGTGCCCAAGGATAGCACTACTAGAGAGGAGAACCCATTGTTGGGAGACAAGCACATCAGACACAGGTGGTGGCTTAGAGGCAGAGCTTTGAGGCACAAGAGCTATGATTCCATGTGTGGACATGAGGATTGTCATTCCTTCTCATTCTGTAGCTCTTCACATACAAATAAGCAGTCTCTGTGGTGGACAGGGATGAGGGGTGGCGGGTCATCCTGGACTTGGATGCCTTCCTATTGGGAATATGCTATTTTATTAATTTGGTATTCACTCCATAAATCCTCTAGGACAAGAGCCCTTGCTGTTCTACATTTGCAGACATGTGGGGATGCTAGTTTCTTCCCATAGCATCCATTCCTCTCCACCCAAATCTGTAAGTGGAACCCAAAGTATGGGTAGAGTTTTCTTTGGTGCTGATGCTGCCCTCTTGGAACCTGGTGGTGGGGAAGCTGGCAGGAGACGAGTGCTAATTCTTTGGGTTAATGCTTTTGCTGGTGTTGGTGCTTTGTTCTGTCCTATGAACATAGCTTTCCTTTCTGTTCTGCAGGACATTATGTATACAAGAGGGCCTGGTCCTTTCCCAGGATCGCCTTGCAGGCCCTACACCATGGACCACACTTCATCACCAGTCAAGGGTTATGGGCCATGTCCCCCTCCTCCACCAGCTCCTCCACCTGCTCCATTTGGTAAGATGACCTGAACTGGATGAGGGACTTGTAAAGCATGTTGCTCTTCTTCGTGATTGACTTTGTGGGAATGATGTAGAGATGGTTGTGAGGGCTTGGCAATTCTACTGCACACCTGCCTGAAGACAGTGTAACATACCTCAAGTTTCTCAGGATATACATACAATGGGCTGTGTCATTTCCCCATAATGAGGTGAGCTATACGTTTCTCTTGTCAAAAAGAAAGAGGATTTTTACACAAAGACAGACATATCAGAGGTACTGATGTGTATTTTACAGACACAGGGTTGTGGGTTCTGTGAAGGATGAGGCACACCCCTAACTTTAGGTGCCTCGGGTGTCCCGTGTGAAAGGGGGCACATGCATTATATGACACAGACCTGGTGATCACCATGATGGAAGCACCAGTGAAGGAATGGGGGAACTTGAATCACACAGGAATAGAAGGGAAGTTGTGGACGGTAAGCAGAGTGAGATGAGGTGCAGAGGGGAGGATGTTTGGGTCAGTGAGATGGAGTTGGAGGTCATTTCTGGCAGTACCTGCAGGCTGGGCAGGGATCATAAGGACAGCATGAGATCTGCAAAGAACTACGGCAGGGGTTCAAGCACAGTGTCCAATGCGGTCATCATCTCTGAAATGTCAGTGTTACCACAGGGCACCTAGTTCATAATCTAAATAAAGTTTGTTGTTTCCCTTGGTTTTCTGAAGGGTCTGGACATGTATGAAAGAATGTCCTGGAGATCTGGGAAATTAAACTTGGTCTTAGGAAATGCTTACCTGCCTAATTTTGTGTGTCTCAGTGAGACTTTGGGTGAAGACAGTTTGTAGACCAGCTGAGCAGCTTCCTTGGCCTTCAGCCTGAGTAGACTCTTAGCAGGGAATTCAGGGTTGACCAGTAGCCGCCCGTGCTGGACTCCTGTCACCACTCCCCTGAATCTGCTGTCACCACCCTGCCTGTAGGTTTGCATCTCCGGAACTCCTCTCACAATATCCTGAGGCGTTGCCTGTGTTCTGGATGTCTCAGCTCTAACACCAGCTCTTACTGGGGCTGTCTCAGAGCCTCAGTTTTATAATCTGAGAAACAGGGATAATGTTGGTTTCTGAGGTCAGTGATGAGCACATAAGGAACTTGTAAAATGTATGGGATGAGTGGGCATTCATCCTTCTCAGGGTGTAAATGAATGGATCTTTAAACAGAAGATCATCAACAGATGTTCATGCAATTTCATTACACTAAGGGTATAATGCCTGATGATGAGATTGGCAATCCCTGTTTCAAACGGTACGGCAAAGACTCCTGTGTTTTTTCTATTAATATTCAGGTCCTACTATAGAAAGAAGAAAAAGATAAGTATGAGAATGTGTACACTTAGAGACCTATATCTAAGATCTGAAGAAAATTGTCTTTCATTACAGATAGACACACAAATGAAGCCACACAATTAAGTGTTCATCCAAGGCCACACATATATTGTTGAAGACAAAATGCATAGAGAAGAACAGAAGATCCCATTGCAATAACCCAAAATCTCTTTGTCTTCCAGGAGAATTTGAAGTTTGAAGATGACCCTGAACTGTGACAAATAGGGTGTGGTGATATGATATATTTAGAAAAGTTGTCTGATATGTATATTTGACTAAATTCTTTCCCTGACCATTCCTGTCCCCTCTATTTTGTCTTTCCTGGTTTCCACTAATAAACTCATCACAGTTCTGTCTCTGTGTCAGTATCTGCTTCCAGGAAGACCTACTGTCATTCTGTTAATAATGCACACAGTGTGACTCCTGTATATCCTGTCACAAACAGGTAGAATCTACAGTAATGGAGGCAGAAGAGGAGTCATTATTTGTGTTGTATTGACTGCACATGTCCCCCTGGTTCCTTCTGGGGTGGTGGACCCAACCTTCATCTAGATCTGGTGGTGATTTTGTTCACTCGATAGATACTCACAAGCACATGGCACCTGCTAGTCATAGCGGTATGTGGTGATCAGCAAGCCAGCTCTCAGTCCCCAGGAAGTTGCTGATTTCTGATTGCAAGAAATGGATGAGGGGTCATCAGTGTCTGGTAGACCAGCGAGGAAACTCTGCTTTAATCCAGATGTTGTGGACTTTCCCCACCAATCAGTTACCTCTTTATAGCACCAGTCCAAGTGGGCACTGAGGTGGACTCATGGTAGTGGTGTTGGGGTAAGTCTTAGGATGTTCCATAACCTCCCACTGTTTATTTTTCTTTTAATTTTTTGCAATGTTTAATCTTTTTGCACGCACGTGCGAGAGAGCACACACAAGCAAGGGAGGAGCAGTGAAAGAGGGAGACACAGAATCCAAAGCAGGCTCCAGGCTCTGAGCTGTCATCCCAGAACCTGATGAGAGGCTAGAATTTACAGTTGCTCCTGCTCCCATTGTTTCCTTATTGAGGGATGGACAGGGCAGAGGTCAATGACATGATACCCGTTCCTCCATCACCACAAGGAGGAGTTGAGTGTAAGCGTCTGGCTCTTTCCAAGTCCTCAAATCCCATGCATTCTGCCCCAGAGCCCCCGATGCCTGCAGAACCATCTTTCCTCCCAGGTTGTGAAGGCAACCAGCTTTCAAGCAACTTTTGGATCATGGCTGGTTCCACAAGGGGTCAAGGTCTGGCTGTCCACACACTTCCCAGGAGTGGCTGGGAAGAGCAATGCTGCAGTAAAGGTCACCATGAGCAGCTTCTGTAAACGGGTTCTCATCCACTGTGATTAGGGGCTGGGCTAAAACATGACAGGAGAGGGGGGACACAGGAGATGTGGGTCCTGTTTCCTAGACAGGGCTGCATAGAACAGAAGGCCCAAGGCCTGGAGAGAGGCAGAGAGAGAGACAGGCAGGGAGAGAGACACTGAGTAAGTGATGAGGGAATTTGGCAAGTCCTAGGGAGTGAGAGGGAGAAACAGATGGAGACAGGGCTAGAGAGAAGCAGAGACAAAGAGGAAGCAAGGAGGAAAGGATGGAGCTCATCACAATGTGTAGAGAGGGTGATGGGTCACACAAGAGGGGCTCTGTGAAGATGCTTAGTGTTGGGAGCAGAAAGGCTAGGAAACCCGGGAATTACAGTTCCCTGAGTGTAAGGCTCTAACCTCACTGGGGCAAGCTTTGTAGAGGCCATAGCCCCTGGGAAGAGGGGGCCCCCTCAGTTTGCCTGGAGTGTTATGGCCCTGTCTCAGGATCGGTCATGGAGAGAGATGGCTTGAGAGACAGTATGCAGCTCATTAGAAGCAAACTCCTGAGTGTGCCCTATGGGGAGGTAACCATAACCTGTCCCCCCACTGCCCCTAGTCCTTGCTCCATTCCCCCTGCTCCAGCACTTCCTTACCTTCCAACACCAGGCATTAGGCAATGTGTGGTCTCCAGAGCCTACAGCCTGGAATTTGCAAAGATGGATTATTGATCTCAACCAAAAGTATTTGAGAATAAGATCCATATTCTCCTTCTGGAATATGCAACATGATAATGGGCTGCTATTCCTACATCTGCTTCTGATCTCTGGATTTTTGGATGGTAAGTGAGCTGTTTAAAATACCACAGCCTTATATCAAAGAGGAAACCTATTTCATCCACCAGCCTTCCTCTGATTGTGAAGTGATGGCAATTATTATTTGAAGAATAAAACCATCCACCTATGAGTCTGATGGAAATTACTTCATCCATGCACATCCCTAAAGCACTTTTCATTGAAAATATTACCCGTATACAGGCAGGAAATTCATAACAGATGTGTAGCTCCCTCCAGGTATGCATTCTGACCTTGTCACATTTGTGTAATCAGCCACATTGAAAACGTGACAAATAAGCTCTTGACATCAAGATGGTGACTACAGAAAATGTGGCATAAATGGAATTTCATATGTTCTCAAGTAGAAATAATTTTTAATGGTGAAGCAGAAATTTAAAATATTGTCAGTTTTCTATTGAAATATAGTAGACACACCATGTTATATTAGCTTCAGGCATACATCATAGTGGTTTTGTATGTATGCATTTAGCAATCCATATATCTATACAAGTGTAGCTATCATGTGAAAGCATGCAACACTTTATTACAGGATTGACTAAATTCCATAGGCTGTGCCTTGTATCCCAATGACTTATTCATTCCATCGCTGGAAGCCTGTATCTGTTTCTCAAAGGTGTCAAGTTTTTATTGAACCCAAGTATTTTCGTGGTTAACATCACTGCCTGTAGTTCAGCATGTGTAAATTTGCAGTCTATATTTCTGGGAATGCTGCTTAAAGCATTACAAATTATATCATTACATTAATAAATTCGGTTTCATTCTTTACTGACAAGAAAGGAGGAGGAAAACATTTCTTTATGTCCCAGCTTATGTTACTAAGACCGTTCCCAGTCTGGAGAACAGGCTTTAGCTGGACCTGAGGACCTTCAAATACCTCCTGCTGAACAGCCATGGCCTTGAGCATTGCAGGTATTCCCACGCGGCCAGCAGAGGGCGCGCACGCACGTCGAACAAGGAGGGGCGGTTCCTTTGCGTACGCAGTGATGGCCTTTAGCCTTTTCTGATCCAGGGCGCCTCAGAGCAGGAATGGTTTTCTTTGCTTCCAACGACCCAGTGCCTCTGAGTGTGGGCAAACAGCAGGAGTTGCTTTTCCAGCAGGTTCCATCCCTGGCCTGGATGAGACCCTGGAGGCTTTGCAGCAACTTGGCATTCCTCAGTGGTGGGCCAAGTACTAAGGAGGGCAACCAAGTGCTTACCCTAAAGTGCCAGATGGTCAGCGAGCCGCACAGGCCCCTTGCATTTTCTGGGCTGTTCCATTGTTTGTTTCCACAGCTAGGACACAGAGGTCAGGGGGGACACTCCTGGGGCCCCAGGTGACCACCTCTGCCTGGCTTGCCCATGCCCTGCTGGAGGGTGAGGCCTGGGTCAGATCTATTGAGGTGGCTGGGGAAGGGGTCAGGGGCTGAGGGCAGCCCAGAGTGGTGATTCCACTTGCTTGCACGACCATGGCTCACTGCTCCATCCACCATCCCATGGATCTGCTGCGTCTGCTGCCTCTGACTGCTGCTGCTGCCCCAGGCCCCCAACCTGCACCAGCACAGGTGAGTGAGGGATCTGCCCTTTGGGGACCCGTGAGTCCCTCAGGACTCCTCCAGCTCTTTCCTGAGGTGCTCAATCCCGCATTCCTTCCAGGGTGCCCAGGAGCTCTGTTCCTCAGCCCTCTCAAGGGGCCCCCACTCATCACCCCTCCCAGGGCCCAGGAATCCCTCGGCCTCGCCAGGGGCCCAGAGCCCTCCCCACACGTTATCACCTCCTGCTGCCATCTGCAGCCCTGCCAGCTGCTGGCCTGTGGTCCTGTGAGCTGCCCCTTCACTCCATCCATCCTTGGGGACCGAGGTGGCACCACAAGGGAGGACACTGGAGGTCGGGTGAAAAATGGGCAGAGAGAGCTGAGCCTGAAGGTGGGGAAGCACATAGTGTCTCTTACTCACCCACCCCAGGAGTCACCCTCGAAGGGCCCCCTTTGCAGCTGCTTACTTCTGAGGTGCACAGACACACACGGGCAGAGAAGGAAATGGGCACCACAACCACAGGGACACACAGGCATGGAGCCACCCACAGGTTCATCTGGGGACTCAGTTATCGGGCTCATGGACAGACTCACACACACTCCCACACAGCAGACATAGACACTCTGATGGGAACACACACACAAAAGGATACATACACTCAGGGTCATGTGAAATAGCCCCATGAAACAAGCTCTACATACACTGGATGCACACACACAGACAACATACACACACTTACATACAGGTATGATCAGGAACACCAAAAGGGGAGCAAATTCACACACAACCAATACACACAGACATGAAACATATATACATCCAGTCACTAGCTCAGGGATATAGGTCACCCAACAACATAGTATAGCCACAGACAAAGATTTACACGACAAACATACTCATTCAGAGACACAGACACACATGCACACACACAAACATGGAGAAAGACACATGGTTAGAAAATGGGAGAAAACTCATTACCAGAGTCAAAATACCCACAGACACAGAACTCGGACTCATGGTGCATATTGCAGATTACACACAAACACACACACACACACACACACACACACACACACACACACTCCAGGACAGCTTTGACAGTCCAGTGGCGACCACGACAAGAAGGGGTGCACAGGCCCTGGCATGACCTGCCCATCTAAGTTGTCATAGAAGGGGGTGTTTTCATGGATCCAACCCACTGCTGGGCATCTGCCCCTGTCAGTGCCTTATGGAGGGTTGTGCCCAGGCCTGGATTCCAGAGAGTGGCCAGGGTAGGGTGGCCATAGTGACAGGGGCACAGGGTAGAGACAGGGTACACTTAGGTGGGAGTTTGAATGAAGCCTGTTCAAGAGAGGGAGTCACGGGAGTCTCTCTAAGAGGTGGGATGTGTAGAGTGGACAGTACCCTCTCCCACAACAATAGCACAAATGGCATCATCAGACTAGTATATGACAGCATTCTTGTCACCACAGTGATTAATGACCTGGAGTTAAGCTGGGCTGTGGGGCCAAGCATGTCTGTGGCCCTTGTTCCCTCTGGAGTCTCCAGGCCCCAGCCTCCCCCTCTCCCAACATCCCCTTCCAGACCCAAGTCAGCAGTGAGCCTTTTCTCAGCCTGGGTCTAGCCTTCCCCTTGAGGGCTTTGAATGTGGCTCCCCATCTGTGCAAGGAGTTAGAGATGCTACGGACCTCTGAGTCCTGGGAGATGATGTCTGCAAAAGAAAAGGCTTAGTTAGCACAGGCCTGAACCAGGAGGGAGCGTGGTTTTCACTTTGTTGCCTTTAACAGCTGTGCACCTTTTAAGGCAGCAGACTGGGAAGACACATGTCCCATGTGGGTGATGACGGGGATATCCACTAGTGCTCAGCACATGACTTCCTCTTCTCCTGATCACAGATCTGGACATAGGTATGGACACTCCCATTTTACTGAAGGAAGCCGGCCCAGAGTCACACAGCTGGTAAGCAGCACAGCTGGATCTCAAACTCTAGGCTCCAGTCCCTGCCCCCAGGGGCCACGAAGGGCTCCCCAGATGGGAGGCTGACATTGACTTTGGGGCCACTTCCTCACCTCCATGAATGATCTCACTTGTTCAAGGCCTCCCAAACTCGGTTCATTCCTTCTTCTTTCCCTGGTCCCTGCTGCAGTTATAATTGGGGTGGCCCTGGCCACCCTTCATGAAATTCCCTAGACCCCATTAAAATCAGAGCCTGTCTCCCATTCACTTTTGGGCCAGTCTGACTCCATCCTTTCTGTAGCTGGTCTCTCCTTGTATAACCAGGACAGCCCAAAACTGGGCTCTTTAGGCAGACAGCAGCATCTAAAGGGAATGTAACACTATTGATATTTCACTCCTGTTTTGTTTTGGTTTTGCTTGCTTTTTATGGCTTCTTTGCATTTAGGTTGGAGGCCTTGCTTTGCTGTGTTAGCAGTGTCAGAATGGTTCCCTCTGTTACAATCAATTTACATACAAATAAAAATGAGGGGATCCAGAGCAATGATCTTCAGCTGCCTTGGGCCTGAAGAAGTTGGGGAAACATTGTGTCAATCATGTAGAGAAACTATTTAGGAAGCTCAGCTGAGGACAGAGCCCAGGAGAGGAGATCACAGTGGGTTTGTCTAGTCACCTGGGTCGCTGGCCCCTGCCCACCTGCTTGGCCCTCCCCACCCAGCACACCTGGTGCTGCCAATAATCTCGGTGTTGTCCTTTGTCCCCTAGGAGAGAAGCTGGTGAAGTATTTCTCTTAAAATGCTCTCATTCCTGGAGATCCCATGTGAGTTAGCTGGATTTCCCCCCTTTAAGGGACTTAATGTACATCCCATGCTAACAGGTAGAAGGGTCACACAGATAAGTGACAGATGTACCAATGTTTGTGGTGTTAAAATGTCTACATCAATTAGGGATGGTGTGGGGTCCAGACAGTCTTCTCACACCAATATACCAGGATATTCCAGGCCAGGAGACATGTTTTTTACAATTTTATCATGCTCATATCATTGAGTTCAAACATGACCCTTTTTCTTTGGGATTTCTTGACTCATATTCTACTCAGTAAGGAACTTCTCAATTTCTAAACATATGGGAATTTCTGTTACCCTTTTATGAGTGATTTCTAGCACATTCTTTACCAAAAATTGCTCTCTGTAATTTCATTCTTCTGAATTCATTTCCCTCCTTTGAAATTTCCCTTTTGACCACAATAAATAGGGTAAATTTTTATAACTGTATCCTCTGTGCCTAAAGTTAATGTGTCCTCTACAGTGTTATGTACCAATTCTAGTAGGCTTCTGGTGGAGTCTGTCGGGTTTTCTATGTAGACTATCATGTCGTCTGTGAAAAGTGAGAGTCTGACTTCTTCTTTGCCAATTCTGATGCCTTTTATTTCCTTTTGTTGTTTGATGGCTGATGCTAGGAATTTTAGCACTATGTTGAACAACAGTGGTGAGAGTGGACATCTCTGTTGTGTTCCTGATCTCAGGGGGAAAGCTCTCAATTTTTCCTCGTTGAGGATGATGTTAGCTGAAGGCTTCTCATAGATGGCTTTATGATGTGTAAGTAAGTTCCTTCTATCCCGACTTTCTCGAGGGTCTTTATTAAGAAGGGATGCTGTATTTTATCAAATGCCTTTTCTGCATCAATCGACAGGATCATATGATTTTTTTCTTTTCTTTTGTGGATGTGATGTATCACACATTGATTGATTTGTGAATATTGAACCAACCCTGTAACCCAGGAATGAAACCCACTTGATTTTGGTGGATAATTATTTTTATGTGCTTTTGAATTCGATTTGCAAGTATCTTGTTGAGGATTTTTGCATCTGTATTCAACAAGGATATTGGCCGGTAGTTCTCTTTTTTTTTTTACTGGATTCTGTCTGGCTTGGGAATCAGAGTGATGCTGGCTTCATAAAATGAGTCTGGTAGTTTTCCTTCGATTTCTATTTTTTTGAATAGTTTGAGACGAATGGGTATTAATTCTGTTTTAAGTGTCTGGTAGAATTCCCCAGGGAAGCCATCTTGCCCAAGGCTCTTATTTGTTGGGAGATTTTTGATAACTCATTTGATTTCTTCACTAGTTATGGGTCTGTTCAGATTTTATATCTGATCCTGTGTGAATTTTGGTAGTGAGTGTGTGTTTAGGAATTTGTCCATTTCTTCTAAGTTGTCCAATGTGTTGGCATATAATTTTTCATAGTATTCCCTGATAATTGCATTTCTGAGGGGTTGGTTGTAATAAGTCCATTTTCATTCATGATTTTGTCTATTTGAGTGCTGTCTCTTTTCTGTTTGAGAAGCCTGGCTATAGGTTGTCAATTTTGTTTAGGTTTTCAAAAAACCACGTCTTGGTTTCATTTGTCTCTTCACCTGTTTCTTTGGTTTCTAAATGGTTTATTTCTGTCCTGATTTTTATTATTTCTCTTCTTCTACTATGTTTGGGGTGCTCCTGTTGCTCTCCTTCTAGTTGATTTTGGTGCGCTGTTAGATTTTGCACTTCTGCTTTTTCTAATTTCTTGAAATCGGCCTGGAGTGCACTATACTTTCCTCTTAGGACTGCCTTCGCCAAATCACATAGAGTTTGGATTATTGTGGTTTCATTTTCATTTGTTTCCATATATTTTCTAATTTCTTCTCTGTTTGCCTGATTGGCCCATTCGTTCTTTAGTAGGGTGTTCTTTAACCTCCATGTTTTTGGAGGTTTTCCCAACTTCTTCCTGTGATTGATTTCGAGTTTCATAGCGTTGTGATCTGAAAGTGTGCATGGTATGATCTCAGTTCTTTTATATTTATTGAGGGCTGCCTTATGTCCCAGTATGTGATCTATCTTGGAGAATGTGCCATGCAAACTTTAGAAGAACGTGAGTTCAATAGGATCAAGATGTAGAGTTCTAAATATATCTGTCAAATCCATCTGGTCCGATGTGTCATTTAAGTCCATTGTGTCTTTATTGATTTTCTGTCTAGTTGATCTATCCATTGCTGTACATGTGGACACATATATGGATATAGCTGTGGGATTCAGATGGTTTGTGTTCAAGATCCGGATGTTCTATCTGCTTGGACTTACTGAGAGAGGGTTAAACCTTCCTCTCTGCTTGTGTATTTGATTGTTCTTGCTGTTCTGCCCTCCTTTGCCTTCTCTGTTGTTCAGCCATTGCCCATGGGAATGGGAGTTCAGAAAGGAAGGAGAGAGCGCCCAGAAGAGGTGACAGGAATCTGGGTTGGGATGGACCAGAAACCAGAAGGTCTCTCAAGGTTCCAGTGAAGAACTGCTGTTGAGATGACATAAGGTGGTGCACCAGGCAGGAAGAGGCTTTTAAAAATGAGGTCATGTGAGGTGTCCATATTGCTCTACCAGAGGCAAAGGTGGCTGATTGGTTGAGAGAGAAAATAAAGGTTCCACGCTGTTAAGGAAATGCTCAGATAGTTGAAGGCTTGAAGGTAAATGGATCCTCCTCTGCTCTACCTGCTACTTTGCCCTGCTCACCTAGTGGTTGATTGACCTGCTGACCAACTAACCTGACTGAACCTCACCCCCTTTTTCCCCTCTAGTACTTGATCGGATCCTGGTACGGTCCCTGACTCCCTTCTTCTCCTGTTTCACCCCCTCCTCAGTCCCATCCCTATTAAACCCTGCCCCCATCCCTAATTAACACCTCCACTTTCCCACTCCCTCCTCACTCCTCCTACCCCTTCTTTGTCTCCAGGTCGACCCTGGACCCTAGTGCTCCCTGAAAGGACCAGGACACGGAGGTGCAAAGGCTACTCTTCTGGTTCCTTGTGCTCGGGTGTCCTAGTTACCTAAACACAAATGTGAGTAAGCATGGGACATTGGTGGACTCTTCCTTCATACTGTGTTCTTCCACTCTGGGGCTAAACAACAGCTCTCCCATGTGGGTTGTGATGGGAACTTCAGAAGAACTTCATTTCTTCCTGAAGACCGAGGACCACAGGGAAGGTTTCTCAACCAGCCTGAAGTGGTTATGGCGACAGCTGTCCACATCAAGTTCTGGGTCCTGACTGTGCTACTTTGGCATAAGAGCAGCGTTGGCAGGATGGAAACCTGAACTAAGTAGATTTATAGTGTCGAGAAGGAAGGATTTGTGAGGATACCAAAAGCTACTGAGCTGATTGTTCTAATAGGTGTTTCTGTGACCTGGGAATTGTTTCATTAAAGTTGTATTTTAAAATGTCAGGAAGTCTTATTTCATAGGAACTGTGGGTATTAGACTGGCTCCCGGAAGCCCTGTCCAGATCCTGCTTCAAGCTTTGTTAGTTCAGGGTCCGTCTTACGTGTAGTTTGCTTTCCTATCAGCACATTGGTCCTATTTGTGAAGTTTGGTAGCCTCAGAACTGTGGTATCTGGAGCACTGGTGTTGGTACTAGAGTGTTAGAAAGTGAAATGTCCTCTGTACTCTGTGCTTCCTGGTTTGTTGACTTTTAGCAAATGTTGCATCAGCCCTTTGCTTCTGGTTTGGAGGCTGCCCCCATGGACTCTGTCCAACTGTGTTGATGGGAGCCTCATAAGCCCAGCAGAAACTAAGTGGCCACATCCTGCTTGGACATTTACAATAGGAAAATCACTAGGCATGATGTGGTCAGGAAATGAGTGAATTATTGTCCTTTCTTTAGCCAAGTATGTGTACAATATTGATTTGCCGAAAGCAAAAAGTCCTGAGTGTCTTTAGAATTGTCCAGACATAAATAAATATCTTGTTCCCAGTGTGAAATTTTCACTCTATCATTAAAATGAAAAACCTGTACCCCTGGGAGATACCGATAGACAGACAGACATGGAATGCCCATAGAGATAGCAGACTTCTTTAGATGGGCGCGCACCAGATTCTTGGAGTGGGATCTGAAAGCCCCAGTAGTCAAGAATAACCCTTGCATTGAGGCAGAATCATCCCACATGAATACCTCCAGTCTAAATAAAATCTATTCTGTTTCTTTTGAGTCTACAAAGGTGGAAATTTCTTGGTCGTCTTTTTTGGAATTTTTCCCCTCTACATGGGCTACATCTAGTAGATCAGTTCATCTCTCTCTCTTTCCCTACCTCATCTCTCAATTCCTGTGTACCCTAACTTGTCTTGCATTTCCCACCTCCACCTGATCATGGCCATTGTCGGTGAGAACCTAGTGTTACTGGCCCCATTGGATCTAACCTACTGATACCAGCATTCATTTAACTGCCAGATGCACCAAGAGGGCCCACGACTGGGGATGTTTTACTTTCGTGAGAAGAGTACCTCTGTCTTCTGTGACTTTGATCCCCAAGTCTAACAATTGTACTACATACAGCAACTTCTCTCTTTCAGAGCAGTGGCAACTCAAAGACAGGGTATATTTCCCTCCGGCACACATTTTGGTGACCTCATCTCTGAGAGCTGAAGATGAAAATGTTATGGATTTTTGAGGCTCCTTTCTAAAGAAGTTCATTTGCACAAAATTCAGCGAGGTATGTGAATTAGTGTGAATGTCATTGTGAGTGTATTTGCTCCTAAAATACTGGTAAGTCTATTTTTTGTAAAATGATATGTGTTCTTTTGCTTTAGTGACCATATCCAAAAATTTTGTATTCTTTTAGAAGTTTATTTTCAGAGTTGCTGTTGATTCATGTCGGTACAATCCTGGGAAATAGGAATATGATTTCCTGTTATTGTGTATTTCAAGATGTGTGTTCAAGGAACTTAAGATCTCATAGATATGATCACGATATACAAGATCACTTGTTCAAGCAAATATTTATGTACCTCAGAAATCTGACATTTTGGGCTGTGGTTCAGAATCAAAGTGAACATTGAAAGAAAACCTCAATATCTTATAAACTAAACAATTTTATAATTTATTTCGGATGGGCTAATTATCTTATATTCTTATAATAGCAGCTGTCCATCTCCCATTTATGTCTATATCTATAACCACCTGCCTATAGAACATTCTCATTTGTATCTTTAGTACAATTTTTATTGTTACTTTCTCCCTTTCTGCTATAAATTTTTGATGTTTTTAGAGATTACCAAAGGATTTTTTCCGGGTTCTTCATGAATGTACAATAGAAGTCCTTGGCTTCTTATCTACTATAAGTTTGCATTTCCTTACATTTCCTATTTTTAGTTGGCTTATAAATACTTAAGTTCTGTTAAGTTCTGTTAACACATGGTTGCAATGTGTTTGTCAGCAAAATAAAATCTCTAAGAGTGGCCTATTAGAGTTTTCCTAAAGTGTAAGTGTGGTATAATTTTTATATAAAACAGCACCTTTTTATAGAATACAATTTGTTGATATGTGACATACGTAAGCAATGATGAAACCATCACCACAGTAAGAGAGTCAAGATACTCATCACTCCCAAAAGATTGTCCCTGATCCTTTGTAGGCCTTCTGTCTTCCTTCCCTATGAAGAATCACTTGGGAGGTGTGCTTACCTCCTGGAAACTGGTTTAGGGTTTGTAAAGATGATTCTTTGTGGCAGGTATATTATATATGTATTTGAGATTCCTCTTTATCTCCAATATTATTTCAGTTTCTCCATATTTTGCCTGACCATTTCTGTCCTGGCTCTGATGTATCTGTAATTCTGTGGAAACATGACATTATAATGACCTCCTTGGGAATTAGTACGTTTCTTTTCTTTTCTTTTTTTTTTTTCAAATAGTTTATTGTCAAATTAGTTTCCACATAACACCCAGTGCTCATCCCCACAAGTGCCCTCCTCCATGCCCATTCCCCCTCCCCCCCACATCCATCAGTCCTCAGTTTTTGTCAGCATTCAAGAGTCTATCATGGTTTGCCTCTCTCCCTTTCCCCCACCATTTCCCCCATCTTCTCCCCCTTGTTAGTACGTTTCTAATTTACCTCTGGAGAACTGTCCTTAGCACTTCATGTGTGTGAGTATAGTGGTCCTCAGAATCCCTAAACACGTGTTTTTCCACGTTGGCTTTTTCAGATCACGGTTCAAGAGAAAAAAGCTCAGGACAACTGAGTAAGTGTTTTCTTTTTTCTTCCTCTCTCTCTTTGGTGCATAGTCTGGCATGACTGAAGGTGGATATGTTTTTTTTCTCCCAGATCAAGATTCAAATATGGGAGAGGGAGATGGCAGAGTAGAGCCAGGAGGTCGCCTACTTGATATACAGTGTGGGAGCTTGATATGTGTTTTTATGGATGTTTCGAGGGATGGCAGCTGTGCTGTTTAGTGTCTAGTAGATATGTGGTGTTGCAACTCTTATGGAATTCCATACTTTTTCTTTATCCAAGATTGGACGTGATGGAAGGAAAGAGGCTGATGAGGGATACATGAGGCAGAAACCAGTGACTGGAAGAACAGAGATGCAGAACCCTCCAAGGAGAGGTAAGGGGCACATGGTGACATGCAGCAGCCTAATTACTCCTGTGCGGCGTGTTGTGTGGGTGATCATCCTTTGGCCTGGAAAGAGTCACAGGCACTAAAGAAAGAAGGTGGTCTGAAGGGGTGACAGAAGAGTGTCCTCCTCTACTGCCCCAAGGAGCTGGGCCTCTGTCCCTGTGATTGGTAGAACTCATGCCCCCCCCGAATGTGGACCTTCCCACCCCCTCTTCCCCAACCCCTTAACTAGGAGACGAGCCTGGAGGGGATGACTGGGTCTGGGCTTCAGCTTCTGTCCCACCTTGACTCAACATGAAGACTTTATTTAGTTTTATTTAAGGAGAAGCTCGTTTCATTACTATTTTCAATGTTCTGAAATTTTTGTTTTGTTTTTTTGTGAACCGTAGCTCTACATTCTTAAGTTCAAGTTCCATATGGCTTAACCCTCGGAGGTATCAGTGCAATACTGCAGTTTTATTGCTAAATTTCCATAGTTTGCTCTTCTCACTAGTATCAGTCTAAGTAAATTTCTATTCAGTCATAGTTATATAATACCAACACACACATGGAAGGCAGCTTATAGATATGCTGAAAGGTTGAACAATCTGCCTGGAGCCAGAAGAAATAATCTGTTGAGGGTTCTTGGATGTAATCCACCAATTGGTACTCTCACTTTCATTCTTTTTTAAATCTTTTTAAAAATTTTTAAAATATTTATTTCCTTTTGAGAGAGAGAGAGTGCGAGTTGAGGAGAGGCAGAGAGAAGGAGTAGAAGAATCTGAAGCTGTAATGAAATGGTGATTTCCCCTCATGTATACTGAGAAACCTGTTTTAGTGATGACTTCTAAATTGCTAGTTGAGCCTGACCTGACCACAGTTATTTGATTAATTATGAAAAATATGAGCTAGAACACCTTGAGGTCTTTATCAAGGTGAGGGAATGGTTCTCTTCCTTATCCTTGGGGGTCACCCGAGGCATGTGGGATACCCTCTTCTTCTGGTCAGGGACCTTAGTGTAGGAAAAAGTTTAAGATATTTGAGTATTGAGGTGAGGGCTTCTTCTAATTCCACACAGTGCACTAAAAGCAGAATAAAACTCTATCCCTTCTAGAGCCTTTAGCAGGTCCAGAAACTGGTGTGACCTCTGTGAGTTATGGCAGCTCTGACTGTACCAAGAATGTTGACAAGGACAAGGTAAATGCCGTGGCCATTCTCATTTGTACCTCTTTTGGGAAAACCTCATCTTTCTGTATAGGGTGCTCTCCTGGCCTTGTCTCGGTTTGTGTGTTGTGTGATGTGTCTGCTGGTTATTTTTTTTCCAAATGCTCCCTCTTAACCCAGATGGTAAGCCTATAGACTTCTCTGTTTTCATTCAGCTTATCGTCTTTTTGTGGTATGTTTAGAATCCTGAAGAACTTACAGGCTGAAGACCTTAGAGCTTTTCTCGTGTGTTTCTGTAAATAACACGAGGAGGATGACCCCACACTCCACACTCAAGTCTCCTGGCCTGGCTGACTCCTTCCAGACCTCCACTCTGTGGGATCAACGTTGTTGTTATTGCACTCTTTTTGGTCAGGTTATTAATGTGTTCAGACAGTCCACTTTTCACCAGAACCATGCACTTCCTGGGTGTTTCATACGCGTGTTACATGTAACCTATGGTCGTGGCTGAGTGGTGTTTGCTTTCAACCCAGTCAGCTGCAATTGGTCACTTTGCCTGTTCCAGGCATAGTTTGGTCCCTGCGCTGGTAAGGTTCCAGTGTGCTTCTGCCTTGGGCTTGTAGTTGGGTCTGACCAGATGCATCCATTTGCTGGGGCTATGGTGTCCCCTAACTGCAAGGTGCTTTTTCCGGCCCCTGAGAGGCTCTCATTTTTCAGTAGAGCCTTCAATCAGCCCAGATGTCTGCCACCAGTCTGTCTGTTGGAGCTGTAGTGACCCCAAAATACAAGGCTTTCTCTTTGTGCAGCCCCTATGAGGTTTTTATTGGTGGTCAGGGCCACCATTCACATCAGGTGTCTGCCCCAGGCCCACTGCGGGGCTGCAGTGCACTGGTGGTATATATGGGTACCTTCCCCTCTCTGCACGTCAGGACAGGCTGTCAGAGATGCTTGTAGAAAGAGACATGCCAGGAGCAGCTTTGAAGGGACTCTTTCTTAGTTGGGTAGGACTGGAGGCACAGTCCTCGGGAGAATGCAGGACAGGGCTCCGGGTGTAGCAAGGTAGGGAAGAGTATTCACACTGGTTCCAGAAAGTGTCTGTGTACCTAGGCTTGGGCAGCGTCAGGAAATGGCTCCCACCTGGTCTTTCGTTCTTGGAGAAGTCTGCTGGAGACCCCTGCCCCTGCTGGGCATGTTCTGAGATTAGTAAATAAATCATCTGTGTTGCTGCCTTTCAAAGTGCTGCCTCTGTGCTGTATCTGGGCCCAGATTTTTGCTATGCTAACTCCTTAAGGGAGGGCACCTGGTTTCCTAGGGCTCAACAGCTCTCCCAGAGCTAAGTCCTCTGATTTTTAAAGTACATGGACTTAAGGCCCGCTGATTGTATAAATTCGTGAATTTAAGCCCCATGATATCCAAAGCCAAATATTTGGAGGTTCATTTTCTCAATGCAGGTTCCCCATGTCTGTCTGGGATGGCTGCTGTGGGGTCTGTACCGCTCCCGTCTCTGCCTTTGTGGTCTCCCTCCCATTTGTGTTTGGTCTCTTGTGCTTGGTGTGAGTTTGTTACCAGACTGCTTTTCCACTCCCCTACCCTTTTCAGTGTAGCTCCTCTGAACAATTAAGTGTCGACAGTCTCTTCCGTGAGTCTTGGGGAGGTGTTCTGGGTTAGTTTCCCTGATGTGACTGTTTCCTAGCTGTATCCATGAGATGAGGTGAATTAGGACCCTCCTATTCCACCATTTCCCAGCATCTTTCATGACAGTTTTCTTTATTTTTTCCAAATAAACATTGCCTATTTTTATTTATTAATTGTTTAGTTTATTTTTGTTGTATATGAATAAGAAGAACATCTGAAAAACATGTATATATTATTTTTCAGGAATAGAATGTAGTGATTCATCACTGACATTTAACACCCACTGCTCATCCCAACCAGTGTCCTCCTTAATGCCCCTCACACTTTTAGCCCTTCCACCCACACGACTCCCCACTAGGAACCCTCAGTTTCTTCTCTGTATTTAAGAGTCTCTTGTGGTTTGTCTCCTCTATGTTTTTATATTACTTTTGCTTCCCTTCCCTTATGTTCATCTGTTCTGTTCTTTAAATTCCACCTATGAATGAAGTCATTTGATGTTTATCATTCTCAGACTTACTTATTTTGCTTAGCATGATACACTCTAGTTCCATCCCCATTGCAAATGGCAAGATTTCATTCTTTTTGATCACTGAGTAGTATTCCACTGAATATATACCCCGCATCTTCTTTATCCATTTATCAGTGTGACAGTGTTCTTATTATGACATCCTCTTGTAATGGAAGCATTTCCTCATGATTGGTTGCATCTGCTTTAAAATCAATATCTAGGGGAAGCATTTTTCTTCTTATATTCTCCCTAGTGTTTCAGGTGTAACATAATTTCCTAGTAGCATTATAAATCCTTTGAATTTAATGACGAAATAAGATCAAATCTCACCCATCAGTAGCTGTATGATTAGATCGGTCTTCATTGCAACAATCTCTAATTACTCTAAATTTGGAAACATCCTAGTATTTGGGCTTCCAGTATGTTCTTCTAATATGTTCTTCCAATATGTGAACTTCTAAGCTTTCAGTTATTTTTGCACAAAACATAACATCAAAACCGCTCCAAAAACATTCTTCCATTTTAAAAATGATCTTTTCACTTGCAACCATCATGTAGTAAACTATGATAAGTGATTTTTTAAATCCTGTTTTAAAAACAGAATGATGAAGCATCATATCTTCATGCTCACCAATTCTGTTTGCATTCTGTAATATAAATGAATTGAAATGACTATTGTACAAATGGGGCAGGCTGGTTCCCATTTGCGTAATATCCTGCCAGTGCCAAACTCTAATGTTTATGCATTTAATTTGCTTTAAAAGGAAGTTTTGGGGCACCTGGGTGGCTAAGTCGGTTAATCATCCAACTTCAGCTCAGGTCATCATCTTGCGAGTTGTGGGTTTGAGCACTATGTTGGGCTCTCTGCTGACAGCTCAGGGCCTGGAGCCTGTTTGGATTCTGTGTCTCCCTTTTCTCTGCCCTTCCTCTCCTCGAGCTCTCTTTCTCACTCTTAAAAATAAATAAACATTAAAAAAATTGTTTTAAGTACCATAAGTAGGGTTTTGCATTTTGGGTTTTTTTGTTTTGTTTTGTTTTACCATTTTGCTGTCTGCCTGATCTTCATGGCTGTGAAATTATGACAAACATCTGCTATTCATAAATCAACATCACCTCTATGGCTCTCAAAGACCCTAAGTTCCTGGTGATTTCTGAACTGTCTGATACAGAGCCCCTCAGCCAGGCTGAGGAGAGACAACACATAAGCACATAAGCACCCCTCCACTTTACCTCTTCCTAGGACATTGCCTTGCCCTCTTCTGCTTCAGGGTGATTGCCACTGAAAAGGCAGATGTTGTGAAGGACCTCCCCTCATGCAGGTCTGTCAAAGTGGCCCAAATAATGCTACCTGCTGCTGCTGCCACCTCATGGTCACATGTTTCTCTTTCAGCGTGAAAACTCGAACTCACAGTACATTCTTCCAAACTCTGAATGTTTCCTGAATTGGAATTATTTGATTCTGTTCTATTGTGGCTAAAAAGTATGCATGGAGACAAAAACAAGAATTCTTTAGAATAAGTGAGCTAGTCACAATGAAACACGTAGCCATTTCTACAGTTTTTGAAAATGTTCAGCCATATTATGAAAACATCCTCCAAAAACTAAATATGTCCGTTCTGTAGGATCACCAACTTTATAGCAAGCCAATCACTGACACGCTCCTTCAAAATCAGAAAACCACGTAATTCCCACTATTGAATACAATGTGACATATGTTATCATCTTAGTGTAAAAAATGTAAAATGGCTACTTTTGTCAGTGATATTTTATTGTGTACTCATTTTTTATAACATACCTGCTATTATTAAAAAACAACGACAGTAAGAACATGAAAATGACTAAGTGTCAACTGTAGGCAAATAACAGAACTCACTATGCAGTAACATGTTAAAATAAAACAATGATTATTCATATACTTTTAATATTATTACAGTTTTAGATTTCATTAAAAGAGAGTCCATATGACACTACATAAATGAGTATTTTCAGTGCTGAAATCATTCGCATAATGTAGATACCCAGTCCTAAGAGGTGATGACATATCTTAGTGAAAATGGCAAAATATAAGGACAAAGAGAGAATTTTGAAAGCAGATAGGGAGAAAAGGGCCCTAACATACAAAGAGAAACCTATCAGAGTGGTGACAGACCTATCTACTGAAAGGTGACAGGCCAGAAAGGAATGGCAGGAGATCTTCAATGTGATGAACAGAAAAAATATACAGCCAAGAATCCTCTTCCAGCAAGCCTGACATTCAAAATAGAAGGAGAGATAAAAGTCTTTCCAAATAAACAAAAATTGAAAGAATTTGTCACCACTAAACCAGCCTTACAAGAAATCCTGAAGGAGATTCTCTGAGGGAAATGGTGCAAGGAACACAGATGCTAGAGACACCACCACAAGCATGAATCCCACAAATGACACCGTGACTCTAAACCTACATATTTCAATAGTAACAGTGAGTGTAAATGGGCTGAATGCTCTAATCAAAGGAGATAGGGTAGCAGAATGGATAAAAAAGAACCAAAAAAACAAAATCCATCTATTTGCTGTCTACAAGAAATCCATTTTAGACTGTAAGACACCTTCAGATTAAAAGTAAGGGGATGGAGAAATATATATCATGCTACTGGAAGTCAAAAGATGGCTGACAAACTTATATCAGACAAACTGGACTTTAAATTAAAGACAGTAATAAGGGATGAAGAGGGCATTATATAATAATTACAGGGTCTATCCATCAGGAAGAACTAACAATTATAAATGTCTACACACTGAATATGGGAGCACCTAAATATTTAAAACAATTAAACAAAACAGAAACAAACTGATAGATAAGAATGTGCTATTAACAGAGGACTTTACTACTCCACGTACAACAATGGATAGATCAGCCTCACAGAAAATCACTAAAGAAACAATGGACTTGAATGGACTTGATAACACATTGGACCAAATGATTTTGACAGATATATTTAGAAGTCTACATCCTGAGGCCAAGGAATTCACTTTTATCTCAAGAGCACATGGCACATTCTCCAAGGTAGATCACATACTGGGACAGAAAGCAGGCCTCAATGAATATAAAGAAACTGAGATCATACCATGCACACTTTCAGATCACAATGCTATGAAACTCAAAATCAATCACGGGAAGATGTCTGGAATACCTCCAAAAACATGGAGGTTAAAGAACACCCTACTAAAGAACGAATGGGCCAATCAGGCAGAGAAGAAATTTAAAAATACATGGAAAAATATGAAAATTAATATACACCAATTCAAACTCTATGGGATGCGGCAAAGACAGTCCTATGAGGAAACTACATTGCACTCCAGGCCTATTGCAAGAAATTAGAAAAAGCTCAAGTACAAAATCTAACAGCTCACCTAAAGGAACTACAGAGAGAGCAACAAGAGCACCCCTAACCCAGAAGGAGAAGAGAAATAGTAAAAATCAAAGCAGAAATAACATAGAAACAAAGAAACAGGTAAAGAGATCAATGAAACCAAGACGTGGTTTTTTGAAGAAATAAACAAAATTGACAAACTTCTAGCCAGGCTTCTCAAAAAGAAAAGAGAGAGCATTCAAATAGACAAAATCATGAATGAAAATGGACTGATTACAACCAACCCCTCAGAAATACAAGCAATTATCAGGGAATATGAAAAATTATATGCCAACACATTGGACAACATAGAAGAAATGGACACATTCCTAAACACACACTCACTACCAAAATTCACACGGGAAGACATAGAAAATCTGAACAGACCCATAACAAGTGAGGAAACCGAATCATTTATCAAAAATCTCCCAAAAAATAAGAGCCCTAGGCCAGATGGCTTCCCTGGGGAATTCTACCAGACATTTCAAACAGAATTAGTACCAATTCTTCTAAAACTATTCCAAAAAATAAAAATCGAAGGAAAACTTCCAGACTCATTTTATGAGGCCAGCAACCCTCTGATTCCCAAGCCAGACAGAGATCCAGCAAAAAAAGAGAACTATAGGCCAATATTCTTGGTGAATACAGATGCAAAAATCCTCAACAAGATACTTGCAAATCAAATCCAGCAGCACATAAAAAGAATTATCCACCAAAATGAAGTGGGTTTCATTCCTGAGTTACAAGGGCTGGTTCAAAATTCACAAGTCAATCAATGTGATACATCACATCCACAAAAGAAAAGAAAAAGAAACCATATGATCCTGTTGATTGATGCAGAAAAGGCATTTGACATAATACAGCATCCCTTCTTAATAAAGACCCTCGAGAAGGTCAGGATAGAAGGAATTTACACATCATAAAAGCCATCTATGAGAAGCCCTCAGCGAACATTATCCTCAATGGGGAAAAATTGAGAGCTTTCCCCCTGAAATCAGGAACACGACAGCGATGTCCACTCTCACCACTGTTGTTTAACATACTGCTGGAAGTCATAGCATCAGCCATCAGACAACAAAAGGAAATAAAAGGCATCAGAATTGGCAAAGAAGAAGTCAAACTTGCACTTTTCGCAGACGACATGACTACATAGAAAGCCCGACAGACTCCACCAGAAGCTTACTAGAACTCATCCAAGAATTCAACCAAGTTGCAGGGTAAAAAATCAACGTATAGAAATGGGTTGCATTCTTATACACCAATAATGAAGCAACAGAAAGAGAAATCAAGAAGATGATCCCATTACAATTGCACAAAAAACCATACAATACCTAGGAATAAACCTAACCAAGGATACAAGAGATCTGTATGATGAAAACTTATGAAAGAAATTGAAGACACAAAGAAATGGAAAAACATTTCATGCTCATGGATAGGAAGAATAAATATAGTTAAAAGGTCATTACTACCCAAAGCAATCTACACATTCAATGCAATTCCAATCAAAATTGCACCATAATACTTCTCAAAACTAGAACAAACTATCCTAAAATTTGTATGGAACCACAAAAGACCTTGAATAGCCAAAGTAATATTGAATATTAAAACCAAAACGGGAGTTATCACCATCCCAGACTTTAGCCTCTACTACAAAGCTGTCATCATCAAGACAGTATGGTATTGGCACAAAAACAGACACATAGACCAATGGAACAGAATTGAGAATGCAGAGCTGGACCCAAAGGTATACAACCCACTAATCTTTCACAAAGCAGGAAAGAACATCTAATGGAAAAAAGACAGCCTCTTTAAGAGATGGTGTTGGGAGAACTGGACAGCAACACGCAGAAGATTGAAACTAGATCAATTTCTCACACCATACAACAAAAAAACTCAAAACGGATAAAGGACCTGAACGTGAGACAAGAAACCATCAAAACCCTACAGGAGAAAGCAGGAAACAACCTCGTAGACTTCCACCGCAGCAACTTCTTACTTGACACATCCCCAAAAGCAAGGGAAACAAGAGCAAAAATAAACCATTGGGACCTCATCAAGATTAACAGCTTCTGCACGGCAAAGGAAACAATCCATAAAACTAACAGGCAACTGACGTAATGGGAAAAGATAGTTGCAAATGACATATCAGATAAAGGGCTAGTATCCAAAATCTATAAGGAACTCACCAAACTCCACACCTGAAAAACAAACAATCCAGTGAAGAAATGGGCAGCAGATATGAACAGACACTTCTCCAAAGAGGACGTCCAGATGGCCAACAGACACATGAAACGATACTCAGCATCCCTCCTCATCAGGGAAATACTAATCAAAACCACACAGAGATACCACCTCAAGCCAGCCAGAGTGGCTAAAATAATCAAATCAGAAAACTCTAGATGCTGGCGAGGATGTGGAGAAATGGGCACCCTCCTACAATATTGGTGGGAATGCAAACTGGTGCAGCCCCTCCGGACAACAGTGTGGAGGTTCCTCAAAAAATTAACAACAGAACTCCTCTATGACCCAGCAATAGCACTGCTAGGAATTTACCCAAGGGATACAGGAGTGCTGTTGCATAGGGGCACATGTACCCCAATGTTCATAGCAGCACTCTCAACAATAGCCAAATCATGGAAAGAGCCTAAGTGTCTATCAACGGACGAATGGATCAAGAAGATGTGGTTTACCTATACATTGGAATCCTACATGGCAATGAGAAAGAATGAAATCTGGCCACGTGTAGCAGTATGGATGGAACTTGAGGGTGTTATGCTGAGCGAAATAAGTCAGGCAGAGAAGAACAAATACCATATGTTTGCACATATAGGAGGATTAGGAGGAAATTAATGGAGGACCATGGGAGAGAAGAAGGGGGAAAATAGTAGGGGAGGGGGAGAGAGGCAAACCTTGCAGAGACTCTTGAATGCCGAGAGCAAACGGAGGGCAGATAGGGTGGAGGAGAGGGGAAGGAGGGTGATGGGCATGGAGGAGGACACTTGTGGGGATAAGCACTGGGTGTTATATGGAAACCAACCTGACAATAAACTATTTTTAAAAAAACCTCTGTAAATCTGAGTAATTAGACTTTAGTTGAAAATGTTATATCAATTTTTGACAGTGTGATACTGTACTGACTGATATGACATTAATAATCAAGAAACTGGGTCCTCAGTATGTAAAAACTCTCAGTTCTACCTCCAGAAGTTTTTTTTTTTTTCAGGAAATCAAACCTATTATAAAATTAAAAGTTTATTTGTAACCATTGGTTTATGTTTTTTTTTAATGTTTTATTTATTTCTAGGAGAGAGAGAGAGACAGCGTGAGCAGGGGAGGGTCAGAGAGAGAGGGAGTCACAGACTGAAACAGGCTCCAGGCTCTGAGCTGGCAGTCAGCACAGAGCCCGACGCGGGGCTCGAACCCACGAACCGCGAGATCATGACCCAAGCGAAAGTCGGATGCTTAACCGACTAAGCCACCCAGGCGCCCCTATTGGTTTATGTTTTTAACACATAATATGGCACAATTATTCCGACACTGAGTGAGTAGTAGTGAACACTTACCTACCCTTATAGTTCTTACTCTTGTTTTATTTAAATAATGTTTATGTTATAGAACACTGATGATACACATATTATATGATTCATGGAAACAGGAATACATAGTTTGTATAGTATGTTAAGATAATAAAACATATACAACACATGATATGTAATGATTTCTGATCTAGAATGGGTGTGTCACTGATGGGCATTCTAACCACTATTCCTAGTGGTTCAATGTCTGAAAGAGCTTATACCACCAGACTGCCTCTCAGCCAGCCCAGTTTCAGGTTGCATTTGATCAAAAGCCATTTCAAATCTTCTATATGATGTGATTAAGGCAGATAATGCCACGTGTTCCCCAAACCCTGATTCCTTTTCGTCTTCATTTACACTGCTGGCCTTTGTTTCCCAGGCTCTCTTGCAGAGCAATAGCCCCTGGAAAGCAGGCAGAAGTGGTGTTAAACGTGCTTCTCACCCTGTAATATGTATGTGAATCACCTGGGACTCTGACTCAGTAGGTCTGGAGGAAGGCCTGGTACTTTGCAATTCTAATGAGCTCCTAAGTGATGCTGGCATTGCTGGTCCACAGACCACACTTTAAATAACACTAATGTGAACAATTTCCAGGGTTGGCCTGGCCCAGAAGCATGTCCTGTGTCCCTCAGTCCATTTGCTTGCTGGAGGTAGAGGATTCATTGGAGCACTCTAGGCCCTGAGGAATGCATGAGTCACTAGATGGAAGGACCCTGGGCACTTGAATGACTGTATGGAGCAAAGCTTCTCTGCAGACCTGTCTGAGACTAAGATTTAAGAAAGCAACCTTTCCAAAACTAGATTTGGGAGTTGTCATAGCAGTTAGCTTTCCCTAACCCAGTGATGGTTAAAAGAGCTAATCAAAATCAGGAAATGAAAGAGTTTGGGTACAAAGGTGGGCAATCGTTTTTAGAATTCATTTCATTAAAGGACTTCATTTATCTAGTATTAAAACTTGAGCCACAATGTGCAAAGAACTACTAAAATGTTTGGCACATTTAAATTAGCCTACAACCTTGGGTCTTGTGGCAAATACTGTGAATCAACCATTCCCAAGTTTTGCTTCCTGAACCATTGAGGACAGAAACATGAAACATTCACCTTTTCAGACTCCTTATCTGGGAGGAGCCACGGCCCACTTCCAGCCAATAAGATGTAATAAAAGTCATTGAAGGAGCTTCTGGAAAGGTTTTGTTTTTTCTCCAAGGAACATACTTGGCTGACATGTATTTTGTCCTTTTGCTATTTGCCTGTCGTCTTTCTTCCTAGCAAAATGTGCAATGTAACGCAAGAGGTGCCACCACCATCTTGTGGTGACAAGCTACAACATGTCAGGGGTGGTGGAGCAAGAAGACAGAAGGAGCCTGTGTCCTTCATACGGTGAGAGGCTGCTAGGACAGCCATTGACTGCCTATCCCTGGTCTCCATACGAGAATATGAGATAAATCTTGGAATTAAGTCATCATTAGCAGGTTTTTTTTATTCCTTGACGCTGTACCCAGTCCTAACTGATAGAAAGTCGATCGTCTGTTTGGGGCCAAGGGAGGCTGAGGACTCATTTACTGAGCATTTTCCATGTGCCAGATCCTTCAGAGATACTTAGTCAGTCCCTTCACCTTCACAGATGAAGAAGGTGAGACCCAAAGAAATGTACCTAAGGCCACGTATCAAGGTGATGGCAGTGTTCAGTTTTACACTCAGGCTGGCCTGGCTCCCAAATTCATGTATTTCACCCCAAACCTTGTCATTTATAGACAAAAGAGTGTGGGTGAGTCAGTTATAAAAAAAAAAAACAAAAACCACTTTAGGATGTACCAGTACTTGGCATGTGGTCTTTGATAAATACTGATGTCAATAACAATAGATGCCAAAGTGTTCACTCCACTGCTCTGGCTAAAGATTGTCCATTACTGGAGGTGAAATAGTGATGATGTCTCTCACCTCGAGCCAACCTTTAAGCTTCAAAATGCATTTACATTGGCCTGAAGAACCTGGTGTGTTCCAGGATGCAAGGACGTGGGAGTTAAGCCAGAGGAGGCTGCTCAGCTGGTTTGCAGCTTGAAGAACCATTTCTGAGGACAAGTCCAAATGGTCACTTCTGTGAGCACCCAATGTATACACTTCAGACTATTCTAATGGCATGAACATCATTCTAAAGAGTTTCTCATGCTTTGTCATATCTCTGGCTTCAACTACCGAGTCTCTGAGAGCAGAAACCAAGGCCTCTTTTCTCTGGGTTCCATCAGGCCCACCCAAGGCCTGGCACTGAGCAGAGTTGACTAAAAGTAGGGTGAATCAGAATGTAGTAATAATAGTTCTGCCCAGTGAGTGCTCACTAGGCACTAATGACTGCATGTTTCAGACTTCTTTCAGCACCACAGCAACGTGCATGGTAGAAATTATTAGCGTGTTTGTGAAGAGGAGGAAGCTAATAATGATGATAGAAAGTGGCCGCCCAAACATTCTTAAGCTCTTATTGTGCAGCAGGCACTGTGCTAAGCACCTAGGAATTATGTCCTGTTGCCAAATTCCCCATTTCACAGCCAAGTAAACAGAGGCTCTCAGAGTGATCAAGGTCACCTGCTCAAGGTCATCGGACCAGAAAGTGGCAGAGCCCCTGCATTTGAGTCTAGGACCTTGAACCTCTAAAAATTGAACTTCATCCCAAGACATGCACTGGTCAGACTGGAGAGAAAAGGAAGCCTGGGAGGTGTCAGGGTCAGAAGAAGGCAAACTGACAGAAGGGAGAAAGGGCTATGCCAGAGCAGCAGCCAGGAGAAGGGGAAGAGAACGTAGGGGGGAGGGGCTGCATGGAAAGGGGTAGAAACCAAGAAGGGGAAGCACCTGCACCACGCTGCCCAGCTCTGGAACCCGAGGCTTTGCCTGGCCTCCGGGACCCTGGGTGCTAGTTTTGCTGTTACAGCCTGGCAGCAGGCCTTGGACACTTCCCAGGAGTGGCTCTGGAGGCAGGATTCTGGAATCCAGTGTTCCCATGTACTTTCTGTACCCTCCCAATCCTTGCACGTGGGAAGTGGCCTAGCACAAGTGCAATCCCCGCTTGTTTTGTTGTTGTTGTTGTTGTTGTTTTGCTTTTTTTAATTAAAAAAATTTAATGTTTTAATTATTTCTGAGAGAGAGAGACAGTGTGAACAGGAGAGGGACGGAGAGAGAGAAAGACACAGAACCTGAAGGAGGCTTCAGGCTCTGAGCTGTCAGCACAGAGCCTGACACCGGGCTCGGACTAACGAACCATGATATCATGACCTCAGCCAAAGTCAGACGCTTAACCAACTGAGCTACCCAGACACCCCAACCCGCTTGTGAACTGTGTGACCTTGGGCAAATCGCTTGGCCTCTCTGTGCTTCTGTTTCCTCAGCTATAAAATAGGGAGACAAATGATGCCACCATGCTGCGCTGTTATAAAGATTAACTTAGCATTTAGTGGGGCACTAAGGACAGTGCCCAGCACACATTAGTACTATGTGAAAGCTGCTATGAACACCCCTCCCACCCTCTCCCAAGGCACAATTCTGTGCCCAGTGCCCCAAGGAAAAGAAGAAATGTGCACTGAAGTAAAGAACAACAGTCCAAAGAACAAAAGTGGACAAGGCAGAGTGCAGATAAAGATGATGTTCTGCAAATATTTGCTCAAGAACTTGCCCATAGCTGCCACCATTTATTGCTCTCTAGTTGTGTTCCAGCCACTTAACCTATTATCTCATTTAATCTTTACAACAAATCCAGTATGGTCAGGATGCTCCTGTCCACGTTACAGAGGGGAAAGTTGAATTTCAGAATATGAAGACACTGAAGAGTAAGTTAGCTTTTTACCTTCAGTGGGACAGAGGAGCAACATACAAGTCACGACTAAAGTGGTAACATAGCAACTTGCAAATTGCTTAACATCCTTGGACCTCAACATTCTCATCCTAAGTCGGGAATGCTAATATATCCATATTAGTTTTATATATGTTAATAATATGCATTCTCATCTATTTAGCAATATATAAAACTTCTCTGGCTGCCAGGAGCAAAGAGGCAGATCTCACCCCACCCATCACCCATCACCCAGGAGTAGGGGACACTCACAGAAAAGCACCATGAGGAAGCGAGTCTGGTTCAGCATCTGGGTCAGGCCAGCAGGAGTTAGCACCAGCAGGTTGCCTTCCTCCACGATATGCAAGGGCTGGGATATGTTGATGCTGGCTTCCTTGACATCCTCCTCTGGGAAGCCCTGGACAATGGAGACGCAAGCGGCCACCAGCAGCAGGGAGATCCATTGCAGCTCCATGGCTATCCCGCAGGGCCACAGAGAGGAACAGGAGCCCTTATCAACACAGGTGGCAGGGCACCACGTCATCACTCCCTCCCCCTCTCCTTCCCTGCCCAGCCAGTTTCTGTATGGAGAACATGGCTTGAGCATTGCCCCCGGCTCCGTAGCAGTACCCACACATGGCAGTGGCACTGGAAGGGATGCAAAATGTTAGTTAACCTCAGCCCCTGTGTAAAGTGTGCAGGGATAGTTCAGAGCGGCAGGGCCGTCCTCAGAGCCACACAAAACCAAATCATGAATCATTGAATAAACCCAATTAGATCTTTAAAATGTACTCAGTTGAATTTTGTTTAGCAGACTGAAGGGAGCAAAGAAGTCAACTATATACATTCCCAGGAAAAGAGTTGGAGAGGGCAAGTTGTCTGGTCTCTTTCTTTCTCTCCCCTCCATCTCTCTTTCTCCTCTTCTCTCTGTGTCTCTTTCTCTCCCCTCCCCCCCCCCCGCCTTCCCCACCCACACCGTTTGCTGTGTTTCCCATGGCCCCTCTAGCCACAGCTCAGCCTTGCTTCATCACAGAGTTCCTCCTCAAACTCTGGACTGCATTCTGACTCAACCCCTGGCACTGCGCCCTCAGCACCACCAGACCCCTGCTCCTGCCCAGGAACCCCGGTTCTCCCTGCACCCACCGCTCTGGCCTGACAATCCTGGTGGCTCCTCTGTGTGTCTCTGGGGAACCCTCCGCCCCAGCCACACAAATTCCAAGCCTAGGTCCAGCTTCTACCTCCCACCCCCACACAGGGAGGAGTGCCATGATAGAAAACTTTTCTGAATAGGAATAAATAAGAATAAGAACAGCTAATGCAGAGGGCCTTGCTATCAGCCACCTCTGCTCTGAGCACTAAATGTCACTGGTGCCGACACTGAAGCCCCCTGTCCCAGCCACCATTGTCTCTGGTCCGGCTGGAGAAGTGGCCTCGTCTCTACTTACCCTTTTTGCTTTCCTCCCCATCCATTCCTCACACAGAATTTAGAGATCTCCTTCTAAAACACAGCTTAGATCACATCACCGTCTTATGGAAAAGTCCAGGGCCCTGCCGTCACATACAATATGCTGGCAGCTCAGAACCCCATCATCCTGTTCCCTGTGACCTCAGCTCTGTGCTCTCTCCCGCTCCTATGTTAGCATGTCAGCCAGGCTGGTTCCTTCCCTCTCCTGAGGCCTGGGACCTTTGCCTCTGCCTGGAACACCCTTTATCTGATCTGTAGCGTCGTTTGGTCATTCAGGTCCCAAACACCAGCTCCTCTGAGGGTGTCGTCCCAGGCCACTCTATCTCCCTCCTACCTCTGCCTCCAGCCCTCTCGGCCTAAGCAGACCCATTTACTTCAAATCCTGTATTAGTATTACTGAGTGTACACAATGTCTGTTTCTAAACTTTTTCCTGTACGTGCCTTTGTTCACCACTGTTTCCCCCACCTCCTAGAACAACGCCTTGTCCAGACCTCGAATTCAGTGAATGTTTTTAGTGAGTGAATGAATAAATGACCTGTTTTTTTTTAAATGCTTATTTACTTTGAGAGAGATAGAGAGCAGGAAAGGGGCAGAGAGAGACACACAAACAGAATCCAAAGCAGGCTCCAGGTTCTGAGTTGTCAGCACAGAGCCCAATGTGGGGCTTGACTCACGTTCTGTGAGATCATGAACTGAGCTGAGGTCAGACGCTCAAAGAACTGAGCCACCCAGGTGCCCCACAAATGACCTAATTTAATTCTCACACAAACCCCACAGTGCATTTCAGTGATTCTCAACCATGACTGCCCATTAGAATCTCTTGGAGAACCTCAAAAAACTACTGATGCTTGAACCCAAGCATATTAGGTCCTAATTTTATTGGTCTCTATGGGGTGAGGTGAGTTTTTTTTTAAAGCCCCTGAGGGGTGCCTGGGTGGCTTAGTCGGTTAAGCGTCCGACTTTCGCTTAGGTCATGATCTTGCGGTTCATGGGTTCGAGCCCCGCGTCGGGCTCTGTGCTGACTGCCAGCTCGGAGCCTGGAGCCTGTTTCAGTCTGTGACTCCCTCTCTCTCTGACCCTCCCCTGCTCACGCTGTCTCTCTCTCTCTCTCCTAGAAATAAATAAAACATTAAAAAAAAAATAAAGCCCCTTAGATGATACTAATGTGTAGCCATCTCCGCAGTAAACCACACTTAAAATTATAACCATCCTGGCAGAAGGAATGTGGCCAGGTCAGGGCCTATCCCTCAGAATTGCCATTTCACTCAAGCCCATACCTGCAGGAAGCCTGGTTACACTCAGGCCCACTGGGGCCAAGTGGGGGCAGCAAACCCCAGGGCACTTGGAGAACGGAAGTCATGACCTGAAGAACAGACTCCTGGTTTCCCTTTGTGACAGAGTAGGACATGGAAGCTGCCAGTGTCCTAAAGAAATCCAGAGGCAGAAATGAAGCCCCTTCCTGGCCACACTGGGACTACAGCAGCCTGAGCAGCAGTGTTCCACATTCTGTGGTTCTGGAGACCAGGGTGGCCCTGGAGAAGAATGGCCATTGTTGGGTAAGAAGGCCCTGCCCTTGCTGAGAGGAGCTTGTCCAAGCACAGGGGCGGGGCTGGGGGTCACAGGGAGCACCAGAAAGAAAACACACCCTGGCCAAGAGTAGTGGGGGGGGGGAGGGGACACTGAGCTCTGTATCTCAACATTGGAATTTGAATCCCATGTCTGTCCATAAAGAGCTGTGTGGCCTTGGACATGTCATTCACCCTTTCTGAGGCTCAATTTTGTCATGTGTAAAATGTCATAGAAGTCACAGAGCTGTTGGAAGGGTTGAAGGAACTGACATGGGCAAAGCGAGCTGCAAGGGACCCAGAGGGCAGAAAGCTGGCCCTAGTCCCCCCTCCTAGCCTCTCCTCCATTCCCTGCCCCAGCCACACTGGCCTTCTTGTTACTCCTCCAAGATGACAGTCAAGCTCCCACCTCATGAGCACTTGTAGTTTCTAATGAGGTTTTGGGGTGATGGTGGGGTTCATGGGGTTTGGAGCTGACAGACAGGAAATATTTATTGAAGATGTATTTGGTGCCAAAAGGTGATTTTATTAATGTGTAAGGACAGGACCCATGAGCAGAAAGAGCTGCCCCTGACCCTGTGGAGACACTGGTTATACACTTGGGAGTTCATAGGCTAAAGAAGACTCCCAGGCTACTGGAGTCCTAGCTAAAGTCAACCTAAGGTTGTTTTCCCTCCAGCAGAGCATTAGCATTAAGACTACAGTAGGGAGTTCCTAGAGAAAAGGAGCCTTGTCACAGAAAGTCTCTGTGAGCTGTCTTCACCACCCCTATCGTAGGATTCAGCAATATTAGAGATGGAAGGGTCCTTCACAGCAAACAGTTTTTCCCCTACAGGTAAGAAATATGGAATTGGAGAGATTTTATAGTTCTTCCAAGGGCACATCAAGAAATGGCTGAGCTGGAATTCAAAGTCAGGTTTCCTAACTCTTAAATGTCTGGAGTCTCTAGTCCAGGTTAATAACCACAGCTAAGATATCTATAGTGTTTACTCATGCCAAGAACTTAGCCTGTGTAATTTTATTTTCTCCTCACAAAAACCTAACAAAGTTGTTGCTATCCTCCAGGTAACTCCCTGGGGAAACTGTCTCAGAAAAGCCAAGTGACCTGTCCAAAGCCCGGTGGGTTTTAGGGGAGAGACTGCAGCCCCGAGAGTCTGGGGTCAAAGCTCAGGTGTCTGAGGACTGTGCAGTGTTGTGTTTGCTGTGCCGCTTCTCCCCTGTCCTAGAGTATGTCAGACACCATTGAGTAGACTTTCTGTCCTGCTCCAGTCATTCTCTTCTTCTCCTTGTCCCAGATCACTTTCTGAAGCTCCTTATTCTCTAGGGGCTGCCCTCACTCACTCAGAGCCTCCAGCCTCAAGAGCTTCCCCTGAGAAGTCCTTCTGAAAATTCCAACTCCACTGGGGTCACAGATGGCCCACGCTGGATTGCCATCTCCCAAGAGGGAGATTTTGTCTCAGACTTTCCCAGGACTGTCACAGGAAAATCTAGTAGAAGAAGCTCCACGAACAGAAATGGAAGAAGTCTGGGCAAGATGGGACCCAGTGAGACCAGCAAGGGCACCCTTTTGGACTCTGCCCTTCTTCTAACTTCCATTTCTCATTGGGCTTTCTGCCTTCTTCTGGGGATATGAGATTCCTTATGACAAGACATCTGATTTTTGACATTCCCTGGCTATTAGCATAAAATCTCATGTTAGATATTGAAAGAATAAAGTGAGGGAATGGAAGAGAGGAAAGGAGAGGGGGAACAGAGACAAAAAGAAATATAAAAGAGAAATAGATCAGCAAAATAAAGCAATTGAGAAATAAAGGGAGGGAGGGAGGAGTGTGGAAGGGAGGAAAAAGAATTGGAGGGAAAGAAAGAGAAAGAAAAGGAAAGGACAAAGGGAGGAAGGAAGTGAGTTGAAAAGGAAGGGAGGAAGGAAATAAAAAAGCTTGATAAAAATAGTAAGAGAGACTGGTAAAAAAATGATGGAAGACTGGAAGAGTAGAGGAAAGGGACAAGGGAGAGACACTAGAAATACTCTCACAGATAGACAGATAAACAGGCAGCGGCAGAGTCCAGCTGAATCCTGGATCTTAGCAAGAAAATGAAAGGCCAGGACACTCTGTCTCACCCCTGGACAGGGCTTTATACAGAGAGACATGTGCACGTGTTTGGGACATTGGAGGCCTCCCCAAGTCACCCAAACCTCAGGGCAATCATCACCAGAAGGAGGGAAACTCGATTTATTTATCCAGACTGTCCTAGGCATTTTATATACCCTGCGGCATATATAGTCCTCAGAACAAAGGTATGAGAACAGTGTAGGTACCTCAAAAAAGTGTCCTTTCCTCATGGCTTATGTTTGTGGTAATATCAACTCTTTCTAGCATCAAGTAATAAAATCATTTTAAAATCAAGACCATGGGGACTCTCTTTAGAGATAGTAAGGGAGGGGGAGAGTGGCATTGTTGAATGATGAACTACGGACTCAGTTCCTAGAGCTTCTGGGTAGCTTTATTTCCAACCCAGGGCTGCAGGATGAATGTTCATAGCAGTTTCAAGTGAATTGGAGAAGAAAGCAAAGGATCTCAAGAGTATAGATACTTCTCCTTAAGAACACTTAGTAATAACAGCAACAGCAGTAGTTAGAAATTCACTCACTTATCAAGCACTTGCCAAGTGTCAGGCACTCTACCAAGCAAATACATATATTACTTCCCACTTGAAGCTTATAGTCACCTTTGATTCAGGTACTATTTTTGTTGTTGTTGTTGTTAAATATTATTTATTTATTTATTTTGGAAGGAACAGAGACAACGCAAATGAGGAAGGGGCAGATAGAGAATTCCAAGCAGAGTCCGCAATGCCAGCACAGAACCTGATGCAGGACTCAAACCCATGAACCCGTGAGATCGTGATCTCAGCTGAAACCAAGAGTCAAACGCTCATCGGACTGAGCCACCCAAGAACCCCTGATTCAGGTACTATTATTTTTCCCATTTTACAGAGGACAAAACAAAGTCTTCGAGAGATGAAGTGACATTCCCCAAAGCCACATAGCTGGTAATGACAGCAGCAGGTTCAAACGTGTCTACAACGCTTATGTACCCTTTTGTTTCAGTTGCCTTCTCTTCCAATCCCTGACAAAGCACTTCTCTTGCAGTCATATTTAAATACCCACTCCTATGGGTACGTACTGTGATATCCTGCAATCCACTGAAAGACATCAAAGTTTATGGTGTCTTTCAGTGAAAGACAGCAGTGGAGAAGCACAGTCTGTTCATCAGATAGCCAAACTTTGTCTTTTATAATCTGGATTTATCCACCTTAAGAGAGTATCATTTAATTGACAGCTTCCAAAAATTTAAAATCTGGCAGATTTTGACACTTTCACTACTCTCTTTGTCTTTTTTTTTTTTTTTTTCAGAGCCCCTTCCTCAGTGCCCAGCCCAGGATCTCCTTACCTTCTCTAGGCTCAGGAATGTTTGGTGATGGGAATCCCTATATTTAGGGGAAGTGTCTGACCTACCCAAATTAAATAACCTGCCTCTCCTCCCTTCACTCCACCCCTTTCTCTGTTTTGTTATTGTAATCAACAATTGCTTGCAAAAGTAATCATAATATATATATAATATTTATATATTTATAATATTTATATATATAGAATATTTATCCAAGCCTTTTCACAAAGATTGGCTTCCTCTGATTAGAATAAAATCACAAAATAAGGTCTTTTTCAAGATGAGATAAAGCTAGATAACCTCATCCTTCGTGTCCTTATCTAGTAAAAGCCTGTACAATAGCCCAGTAAACCCAAGAATGAAGAAGTAATGATTGCCACATCGCAGTGGCCCAGAATGGGATGTGTATAATTTCCCTGGGCAATCATTAGCTATAGGTGATTCCCAAACTAACCAATTTGTGTATATGATTGTGACATAAGATATCTCATGATTGATACCATTATTTGTACTTAGAAGGAGGAATTGAGCCTGGAGAATGTGCACTCAATATTATTTCAGCTTCAAGTTTTGAAATGATAGAAGGAGTGGTGATTTTAACACATGTTAAAGGGTTTGGAGGATAATGAATTCAGTCAACAATGCAAGTCTAAATAATTACCTTGGTATCTGAGAGGTGAATGTATTAAAGACAAATTTGAGAAGATATTTTTTTAATATTTATTAAATAATATCTATACCCAATATGGGACTTGAATTCCCAACCCCAAAATCAAGTGCTGCACACTTCCAACCGAGCTAACCCACCACCTCAAATTTGAGAAGTTCTCAGAAGAATTTCTTCTTAGAACTTGGTGACTTTGTGATGAGATAAGGCAAGTGAGGTTAAGAGAAGAGGCATTTAAGGATGATGTCTAGGTGTTTGAATAGTTATACTGGATCGTTGATTGTTAACACTTTCTGAGAGGAACAGGTTTGGAGGTGGGGACATTGAATTCAGTTGTGGTCATGTTAATATAGGTCATACTGAGGTTGGTATATATTGGGTAATCAAGTGAATAACTAAGTTTTAACTCAGGGGGAAAGTCATGATTTTAAATGCGTTTTAGGAAATTTTCCAGACAGAGAAAGAAAGAGTGAGATGGAAAGTTCATAAGGAATGAGAAGAGCTATTTGCTAAGGATGGGTTCTTGGAGGACAAGAATATCTAAGGAGAAGAAATAGAAAAGGGATCCTGTGGAAAATATTGAGAAAGAAGCCTCAGAAAAGACAGGATGTGATAACATAAAGAAAAGAGCAATTGAAGAGTTTATTGACATCACCGAGAATGGCCATGCGTCAGAACTGAAAAGAACCTGTTGCATTTGGAAGCAAGAACATTAGAAAACATGTTTCCGGAAAACAAACAAACAAAACCGAAACAGTTTCCATGAGTGATTAAGGGGAGAAAAAATGAGCTTTAGGTTATCAGTGACAGAAAAGATGGAAACAGCTAATGTAGTCACTCTATTCAATAAACAATTGGAAAATGAAGGAACAGAAGAAAATATACAGAATCCAGGAAGTAACTTTTGGATGAGAGAGGGACTTGAACAGGTGTGGCCAACATCACTTTTCTCCACTGTTATGGGCTGAATTCTGTCCCCCAAATTTGGTATGCTGAAGCCCTAAACCCCAGTATTTCAGGATGTGAGTGTATTTGGAGATAAGGCATTTAAAGGGACAATTAAGGGGTGCCTAGTCGGCTCAGTTAGTTACGTCTGACTCCTGATTTCAGCTCAGGTGACAATCCCAGGCCCTTGGGATTGAGCCATGCATGAAACTCTGTGCTGAGCATGGAGCCTACTTAAGATTCTCTTTCTCTCCATCTGCCCTTCTCCCTGGCTCATTCTCTCTGTCTCTGTCTCTCTCTTACTCCTTATATCTCCCATTTTAATAAAAAAAAATTAAAGATGCAATTAAGTTAAAAGGAAGACATTAGAGAGGGCCTTCATCTAACGTTTGGTATCTTCAAAAGAAGAGCAGAGAAGAACACACAGAAAGATACCAGAGGTGCACACATAGACAGACGACCATGTGAAAAGATAGCAAGAGAGTGGCCATCTGCAAGCCAAGAGGAAGCCAATCCTTCCAGCACTATGATCTGGACTTCAGCCTCCAGAATTGTGAGAATATAAATGTGTGTTGTCTAAACGACCCAGTGTATCGTGTTTTGTTTAGCAGGGGACCAATACACCCACTCAGTGGCCTTCCACAAAATCACCTCTACACCACCTTGTTCCTTACTAAAGGAATCCTGTTTTTGGCCAGAACCAGAGTCAGCTCACTTTCCGTTTATCTTCAACTAAGTCAATTCGAGGGTCTCAGTTTCTGAGACACACGAAAAGATGGTCAACATCGCTCATCATCAGGGAAATATAAATAAAACCACAATGAGATACCACCTTATGCTAGTCAAAATGGCTAAAATTAACAACTCAGGAAGCAACAGATGCTGGTGAGGATGTGGAGAAAAGTGAACCCTGTTGCCAAACAGGTGCAGCTGCTCTGGAAACCTGTGGAGGTTCCTCAAAAAACTAAAAATCAACCTGCTCTATGACCCGGCAATTCTGCTACTAGGAATTTATCCAAAGGATGCAAAAATGCTGATTTGAAGCGGCACATGCACCCCAATGTTTATAGCAGCACTATCCGCAATAGCCAAATTATGGAAAGAGCTCAAATGTCCATCAGCTAATAAATGGATAAAGAAGATGTGGGGTACATATACAATGGAACACTACTTGGTGATGAAAAAGAATGAACTCTTGCTATTTGCAATAACGTGGATGGAACTGGAGGGTTTTATGCTAAGTAAAGCAAGTCAGTCAGAAGAAGACATCATATAATTTCACTCATATGTGGAATTTGAGAAACTTAACAGATAATGATAGGGGAAGAGAAGGAAAAATAAGAAAAACAGAGAGGGAGGCTAATTCCAGAGACTTTTAAATACAGAGAACAACCTGAGGGTTGATGGGGTGGGGGCAGTGGGTAATGGGATTTAAGAAGGGCACTTGTTGGGATGAGCACTGGGTGTTATATGTAAGTGACGAAGCATTGGGTTCTACTCCTAAAGCCAAGAGTACACTGTAGATTAACTACCTTGAGAATAAAAAAAAAATAAAAATGAAAAAATAAAAGACATAGGAAGATTGATTAATTAATTAATTAATTAATTAATTAATTTAAAAAAGAGAAAACCCCAGGTTGCTACTTCTCTGTTGTCTACTACTTTGTAGTACGGTAGATTTATTATTCAGCAAATATTCACTGTATATTCACCCCCTACCGCCACATGCCCTATTCAGGAAGGACATAGTTCTCTGTGTAATTAGGTTGAGATTGTTCCTGTGGCTTGCCTTGGCCAATAGAACATTAAAAGAAAAGACACAAACAGTAATTTTAAAAGTGTTTACACGGTTTGGCTTGATTTTTGGGTGCTTTTGCTATCCAATGGTGTGAGACTAGAGAGAGCAATAAAAGTGTGTTAAATAAATGTGCTCCACTGTTTATTATGTAATATTATCATAGCAATAAATAACTGATCATAATTTCCCTTTATTGACAAAAACAGAACAAGACTGGTCTCAAATATTTGGCAGGGAACTGTGTCGGAAATGGGGTTTAATAACAGTAACAAGTTTTTCCTGCATTGAATTCATTTTTACTTTCCTGCTTGTGACAACTAAATAATCCCTTAATTATAGTAGTGATACAGAGTTTCATATGGATTACTATGGGGTTTTTTTGGTTCCCATTTAATTTTTTAAATGTTTTATTTATTTCTGAGAGAGAGGCAGCGTGAACAGGGGAGGGTCAGAGAGAGATGGAGACACAGGATCCAAAACAGGCTCCAGTCTCTGAGCTGGCAGCACAGGGCCCGACATGGGGCTCGAACCAATGAACCGTGAGATCATGACCCGAGCCGAAGTGGGACGCTTAACCAACTGAGCCACCTAGGCGCCTCTCTTTATTTAATTTTTAAAGGGAATTGATGTAAAGAAGAATGTTGAATAAATAAGAATAGAGGTAATAGTGCATGGTTTATAGTAAACAAGAAGGAATAAATAAAATGGAAGGAAGGAAGGAAAAAAACAAAGAAGTAAAGAAAGAAGAAAGGAAGGCAATATACGGCTGATTAAGACTGAGAAACCGTAAGAATGGGGCAGGATCACAGGGAAGAAGACAGGGATGAGACCAAAATGAAAACTTAAAAGAAAAGGCAAGTAGTGTCACCTACCTAAAAGGAAGTAGCTTGCCAAGGATCGGTTGAGAAAGGAGCCAATTTTTTTTTTCTGGTTAAAGAATATGTTCTTAAGTTTTTCTTTTCTTTTCAGTAGTTTACTGTCAAGTTGGTTTCCATATAACACCCATTACTCATCCCCATAAGTGCAGTCCTCCATGCCAATCACCCCTTCCCCTCCCCCCCACACCTATCAGTCCTCAGTTCTCAGCATTCAAGTCTCTCATGGTTTGCCTCCCTCCCTCTCCCCTATTATTTACCCCCTTCTTCTCCCCCATGGTCCTCCATTATGTTCCTCCTAATCCTCCTATACGTGCAAATATATGGTAGCTGTCCTTCTCTGCCTGACTTATTTCGCTCAGCATAACACCCTCAAGTTCCATCCATGTTGCTACACATGGCCCAATGTTCATAGCAGCACTCTCAACAATAGCCAAAACATGGAAAGACTCTAAGTGTCCATCAACAGACGAATGGATCAAGAAGATGTGGTTCATCTATACAATGGAATACCACATGGCAACAAGAAAAGAATGTTCTTGAGTTTTTAAATTAATATTCCAGTTAGTTAATATGCATTGTAATATTAGTTGCAGATGTATGATAAAGCAATTCATCATTTATTTACAACAGGTTCTCCTCACAACAAGGGACCTCCTTAATCTCCATCATCTATTTCACCCATTACCCCCCCCCCAACAAGAAAGGGACTCTTTAACTATCGAGAACTAACTGATGGTTACCAGAAAGGAGCCAACCTTCAGAGTTGAAGGTACCGGTGCGAGTTTGGTTTCCTGACTGCAGAGGACTCATCGAGAACCGGTTGTACTCCAATATCTCCACACGGGTGCAGTAGAGACCTGTGGAGATGAGGCCCCTGGAGGCCCCTGGAGGCCCCTGGAGGCATTCATGCAAACCAACAGAAGACTTGCAGTGTGAGGGGCAGAGTGGGCGCCAAGAGAATAAATGCTATCTCAGCAATCAAAGGCGCTCTCAGCCTGGGCACCACAAACTGGCTCTGAGAACTCAGATCAGAAGTAACCTCTTCCTTAATTTTAGTTACCTTCAATTACCCTGCAGGCGGCCACCAGAGCCACTCAGCCACAGAAGGAGGGATAGAGGAGAGGACTGAGCAGGAAGGTGGGGTTTGCTCAGAAAAGCAAGGGTATTTATAGAAACGAAGATCCAGCTTTTTGATGCAGTCATGGTTGTTATCAGAGAGGCTGATAGCGTCTCAGCCATATTTTGATGTTACTGTCTCCACACAGAGTTTCCAGGACTCCTGAGTCAGGGGGAAAGAATATAGAGAACTCCCTAGACCAGACGTGACTAGTGTCTGCCTAGTGTTCATTGTCCAAGACCTGGAATTCAGTGGCCTTATTCTGACTGTAAGAGAGGCTTCAAAATGAGAAGAGAAGTGTGCATGGAATCTTCAGAGAAATCCACTCTCTGTACCTTAGACCCATTGTTACAGATGAGCAAACTAAGGCACAAGGGGATAGGAAAGCTGCTCAATGTCACAGAGCCGGTAACGGGTAAAAGCAGGACCAAACCCCAGGCTGCCTGGCCCCAGAGTCGGTCTTCTTGACCACAACGCCAGTGTTGCAGTTCCATACAGGAGATCCACTGACAGCCACAGTGTGTATTGTGGACTTTTCCTCGTGTCCCCACCATCTTCCCAAAAGTGACTGCATCTTCTACTTGAATATCAAGGTCTTTTATGCTTTGATCCTTTGGCTGTTTAATCATTAATCTCTTCCCAGTCAACTATCACAGCCTCCTCATTCACTCTTGTCCCTAAAAGAGCCTGTCTGGAGCTGAAAATTCATCATGAGTGAATCGGCCAGGAGGACAACTCACCTTTCAGAAGCCAGGCTTGCCCGTCAGCCCTGGCAGGGATATTCTGGGCGTCTCCAGCAATCTTTGTGGTGATTTCAAGCAGAGGTACTTTTGTCCTTGGTTCATAGGAGAGTGGGAGGGAAAAAGGTCTGGGAGTGTTGGGTCAGTGTCCTGGAGACCCCCATCCCCCTACAACACCACAAAAATGTCTCTAGTTGAAAACTAACAGTACAAGCCACGTTATGCAGCAGTCTGGGTTTATTCAGTGCAGCATCAACATCAACCCAGGCATCTACATGCCTGAGCCAATCGCTGTACAAACTTTTCCAGGTGCAGTCCTTTCGAAGGACAAATGTGGTCAACAACCCCACGCCTGTTTTCCAGATGAGAACATCAAGGGTTAGAAGACACAAATGACTTCTCCATTTTGTAAGTGATTGAGCCAGCATTTAAGCTCAAGGCCTTGGGATTCTAAAGTCCCTGCATTTTGCTAGTACGCCAAACTATTTCTCTCCAAATCCCAAATTAATAAGAGCAGCCACCATTGATTATGCCAAGCCCTGTGCTACATGCTCTTCATAAATTATTCCATCTAATCCTAACAATGGGAACAAAGGCAAGACAACCAGAAGAGACAGGTGTCCTTATTATCATTCCCATTTTGCACATAAGGAAACAAGGGTAGATAAAGGAGGTCAGTGAAAGTCAAAGAGGTAGATGGTAGGTGGCAGATTGGAGACTTTAACTCAGACCTTTCTGCTTCCAGAGCACAGGCTTTAATTCTGAGCCTACACTGCCACTTTGCTGTCACTTAAATGTGAACGTTGGAGGTACACGTTCTGGGAAAGAGAGCAGGTTAGCCACAGAGAACTAGTGAGAGTTCTCCATTTGACTTTATTTATTTATTACACCACAGGTCATCATCCCACAAGAACTGGGATGATGTTGTATAGTTTGTTTATCCAACTGATTATCTCTCCATAAAGGTCTGTGACTGTGTTTTGCCCTTTTCTTTCTGATCACCTCCTCCTACTTCTAAACCATCCAACTCTTGCCAAATTCTCCGCCCCAAGGGGTGGGAAGTTCTTTTGTGTATATAGTTCTGGGGACTTTTCTGATCAGAGAGAACTGAATATGCCAAGTTCCCATTTCTCTACCCAACCAAGACCAAGCCCAGTTCTTGCCTAGAGTATACCAGGTAAGACAGGTGAGTGACAGCTTCTTTGTGAGGGTGTGTGTGTGTGTGTGTGTGTGTGTGTGTGTATCCACCCAATTTCAAGTTCTGACTGTGTCACTTATAGGTTGGCTGACTTTGGGCAAGGCTCTTAACTCTTTTGGCACTTCATTACCTTAATTGCAAGAGATGAATGGTGATATGGAATGAAAAGGAGAAAGGGGAATTTACATGTGATATGCCAAGTGCAGTAGCCAGCATAGAGGGTGATCTGTTTCATCTTAGGCAGCTCTGAATGTGATGCGCTGTGGAGGAGGGTACAGAGGGAAGTAATAATGACCCAGAAAGCGAACCCTTGAAAGAAAACTCCACTCTGCAGAAGTTAGTTCATATTATATAAAGGGAATGTTTTTCATTAAAAAATATTTTTAGTAGCTAATTGAGGGAGTTGACTTCAGAATTTGCTGGGATTTAGAGAGCACGTCAATATTTATCAAGCCCTTATTGTATATTAGACACAATGCTGGCAACATAATTTATACAGATTATCTCACCAATCCTTGCAGGAAGCCCCATGGTAGATACTACTAGTGTGCTCTTAAAAGTTTATTTTTATTATTTTTTAATGTTTATTTTTGAGAGAGTGTAAGTGGGGGAGGGGCAGAGAGAGAGAGGGACAGAGGATGTGAAGCGGTCTGACAGCAGAACCCGATGTGAGTCTCAAACTCATGAACCTTGAAGTTCTGACGTGAGCTGAAGTCCAGCCCTCAACTGACTGAGGCTCCCAGGTGCCCCACTAGTGTGCTCTTATTTCCAGAGACATAAAAACAGTGGCCAAGGGTACTCAGCTGGTATGAGTTATAATTAAACTTGGCTCTGTAACCCCAAGTCCCTAGTGCCACACTGTGTTGCCTTATAAAATAGCTTTTTTAGTCCACAGCCTTGTGAAATCAGTTCTGTTGTTTGAACTCTTCAAGGCACTGTGTACGTGGGCAAATATGGTGAGCTTAGCCACGTCTCAAAGCCACAACTGCATAGTGACTTCAAAATATACTTGAAAGCACTTCAAAAGGTGTTTCATTAATTTATTCGTGTTCCTTCTCTTTAGACTCTAATTCCAAAGATTAAGCAAGTGAGTTTCCCCCAGAGAGAGTGACAGCTAATAATAAGCTCCTGTTTCTGGAGCTCTCATCTGCACTGAGTCCTGCCTAACTGCTTTCGGTGGGATGTCATCATTTATCCCCACACCTGTAGGAAACAGGTGCTGCCAGTATTTCCATACTTTAGACAGAGGTTAAGAAAATTGCCCAGTTACCTAGGTGATGAGTGAACGTGCTGGAATGTGAAGTTATGATGTTTGACTCTTAAGGACACACTCTCAGCTACCACAGTCCTCAGCTGGGCACTGTGTTTGGTCTTCCCATGTGGAGATTAATTAGAATTGCAAACACATTTCTTTTTTTTTTTTCAAATAGTTTATTGTCAAGTTGGTTTCCATATAACACCCAGTGTTCATCCCCACAAGTGCCCCTCTCCTTGCCTGTCCCCTCTCCCCCCCTTATTTCTATGGTGATGCCAAAGTCATTTCTTATTTGATTACAAGAGGTGTATCCGTTTGCTACGAAATACCACAACAAAGTACCACAGACTGTAGGGGCTCCAACACAGAAATGTCTTTTCTCATAGTTCTGGAGGTGAGAAGCATGAGATGAAGCTGTCAGCAGTGTTGGTTTCTTCTGAGGCCTCAGTCCTTGGCTTGTGGATACCTTTTATCACATGTGCATGTCATTTCCCCCCTACTCGGGTCTGTGTCCTAACCTCCTCTTCTTGTAAGGACACCAGTCATATTGGATTTGGGTCCATCTAATGGCCTCATTTTAACTTAATCACCTCTGTAAAGATTCTATCTCCAAACAGAGTCACATTCTGAGGTACTGGCGGTTTAGAACTTCAAAATATGAATTTTGAGGGGATGCAATCCAGCCCCTAATAAAGGCTTAACTAATTTCCTCATCATTTCTCTCCCTTGTGTTTTTGTCTTCAGCCACTTATTCAGGGGTTGTTTGCGCTGACCTGGAGTATTTTAAGGAAGTTCTTGAGGCCATTTATATACCTGTGCATAAAAACCACAAATGAGTCTGGTATTCTGGTCTGAATCAGTTCATGTTTGTGGAGGCAGGTATGTGTTGGATGAAAGAACAGGGATGGCAGGCTTCTAGAACCATCTCTGCCACTACACTTGTGTTGCACCCTTGGAGAAATCCCTGTCCACTTGTAGATGTGGGCCTAAATCAACATTTTTATAATTCATTTTTTAGATTCACATCCAAGTTAGTATATAGTACAACAATGGTTTCAGTAATAGATTCCTTAATACCCTTTACCCATTTAGTCCATCACCTCTCTCACAACCCCTCCAGGAACGCTCTATTTCTTCTCTATATTTAGGTCTTATATTTTTCCTTCTCCCTGTTTTTATATTATTTTTGCTTCTCTTCTCTTATGTTCATCTGTTTTATATCTTAAAGTCATCATATAAGTGAGGTCATATGATATTTTTTTTTCCTCTGACTAATTTCGCTTAGGATATAAACCCCCTAGTTCCATCCACATAGTTGCAAATGGCAAGATTTCAATCTTTTTGACTGTCGAATAATACTCCATTGTATGTGTGTATATATATATTATACATATATAATATTTATATATAGTGTGTATATATACATACTCCATTGTGTATATATTTAATGTATAATACTACATTGTATTGTATACATATATATGTTGTATATATGTGTGTATATATGTACCTATGTATGTATATGTACATATATATATACCAAATCTTCTTTATCCATTCATCCATTGATACACATTTGGGCTTTTTCCACACTTTGGCTATTGTTGATAGTGCTGCTATACACATTAGGGTACATGTGTATAGCGCCTCGAAACAGCACATTTGTATCCCTTGGATAAATACCTAGTAGTGCAATTACTTGGTCATACGGTAGTTCTATTTTTAATTTTTTGAGGGACCTCCATTTGTTTTCAAGAGTGGCTGTACCAGTTTGCATGGCCACCAGCAGTGCAAAAGAGATTCTCTTTCTCTGCATCCATGCCAACATCTGCTGTTGCCTGAGTGGTTAATGTGAGCCATTCTGACAGGTGTGAGGTGGTATCTCATGGTGATTTTGATTTCTATTTCCTTGATGATGAGTGATGTTGCACATTTTTTCATGAGTCAGTTGGCCGTCTGGATGTCTTCTTTGGAGAAGTGCCTATTCATATTTAGCCCATTTTTTCACTAGATTATTTGTTTCTTCTGTGTTGAGTTTGATAAGTTCTTTATAGATTTTTGATGCTAAACCTTTATCATTTTTTTTCTTTCATTGTTTATTGTCAAGTTGGTTTCCATATAACACCCAGTGCTCATCCCCACAAGCGCCCTATTACATGCCCATCACTCTCCTTCCCCTCTCCCCCACCCCCATCAGCCCTGTTTGTTCTCTGTATTCAAGAGTCTGTCATTATTTGCCTTCCTCCCTTTCCCCAACTATTTTCCCCCTTCTCCTCCCCCATGGTGGTCTGTTAAGTTTCTCCTGATCCACTTTTAAGTGAAAACATATGGTATCTGTCCTTCTCTGTCTGACTTATTTCACTCAGCATAACACCCTTGACTTCCATCCACGTTGCTACAAATGGCCAGATTTTATTCTTTCTCAATGCCATGTAGTATTCCATTGTATAGCTAAACCACAAATTGATCCATGAGTTCCATCTCCTCAGGATGTATAGTTCTAAATACATCCTTCAAACCATCTGGTCCAATGTGTTATTCAGGTCCATTGTTTCTTTAGTGGTTTTCTGTCTAGTTGATCTATCCATTGCTGTAAGTGGAGTATTAAAGTCTCCTGCTATTAGCACATTCTTATCCTTAAGATTGTTTGTGTTTGTGATTGTTTTATGTATTTGAGTGCTGCTGAATTCAGTGCGTAGACATTTTTAATTGTGAGCTCTTTCTGATGGATAGACCCTAGAATTAATATATAATGCCCTTCCTCATCCCTTGTTACTGCCTTTACTTTAAAGTCTGGTTTGTCTGATATATGAGTATGGCTACTCCAGCTTTCTTTTGACTTCCAGTAGCATGACAGATATTTCTCCATCTCCTTACTTTCAATCTGAAGGTGTCCTCAGGTCTAAAACGATCTCTTGTAGACAGCAAATAGATCATTTTGGGTTTTTTTAAATCCATTCTGCTATCCTATGTCTTTTCTTTGGAACATTCAGTCCATTCACATTCAGTGTTATTATTGAAAAATACGGGTTTAGAGTCATTTTGTTCTTTGTAGGATTCATGCTTATAGTGATGTCTCTGGTACTTTGTGTTCCATGCAACATTTCCCTCATAGAGCCCCCTAGGATTTCTTGTAGGGCTGGTTTAGTGGTGACGAATTGTTTCAATTTTTGTTCATTTGGGAAGACTTCTATCTCTCCTTCTATTCTGAATGACAGGCTTGCTGGATAGAGGATTCTTGACTGCATATTTTCTCTGTTCATCACATTGAAGATTTCCTGCCATTCCTTCTGGCCTGCCAGGTTTCAGTAGATAGGTCTGTCACCACTCTGATAGCTCTCCCTTTGTATGTTAGGGCCCTTTTATCTCTGGCTGCTTTCAAAATTCTCTCTTTGTCCTTACATTTTTCCAGTTTCACTATGATATGTCCTGCAGAAGATCGATTCAAGTTACGTCTGAGGGGAGTTCTCTGTGCCTCTTGAATTTCAATGTCTGTTTCCTTCCCCAGATTGGGGAAGTTTGCTGCTATGATTTGTTCAAGTACTCCTTCAGTGCCTTTCCCTCTCTCTTCCTCTTCTGGAAATTCTATGACAGGAATATTGTTTCATTTGATTGCATCATTCACTTCTTGGATTCTCCTTTCATGTTCCTGGATCAGTTTATCTCTCTTTTTTTCAGCTTCCTTTTTCTTTTTTCTTTTTTTTTTTTAATTTTTTAATGTTTTATTTATTTCTAGGAGAGAGAGAGAGAGAGACAGCGTGAGCAGGGGAGGGCCAGAGAGAGGGAGTCACAGACTGAAACAGGCTCCAGGCTCTGATCTGGCAGTCAGCACAGAGCCCAAAGCGGGGCTTGAACCCACGAACAGCAAGATCATGACCTAAGCGAAAGTCGGACGCTTAACCGACTAAGCCACCCAGGCGCCCCTAGCTTCCTCTTTTTCTATAATTGTGTCTTCTCATTTACCGATTCTCCTCCCTGCCTCTTGAATCCGTGCATTGGACGCCTCCATTTTATTATGCACCTCATTTATAGCATATTTTAATTCATCACAACTATTGTTACACTCCATAGTCTTTGTAGCAGTAGCTTCTCTGATGTCTTCCATGCCTTTTTCAAGCCCAGCGATTAACTTTATGACTATTGTTCTAAATTCTTGTTCAGTTATGTTGCTTATATCTGTTTTGAGCAGTTCTTTAGCTTCACTTCTTCCTGGAATTTCTTTAGAGGAGAGTTCTTCCATTTCGTCTTTTTGGCAAGCTTTCTGTCTCCTGTTAATTTTAAAAGTTTGTTATGTTTCTGCACCTGTGAGTACAGCTATATTAAAGAAGGTTCATCGACTGTCCAGGGCCTGTCTCTTCAGGAAGTGTTCTCTGAATGGTGTCTCTTGGTCTCTTTTGTTGAAACTTTGGTTATTTTGTTTCCTTACTCACAGCGGTACTTGGGACTCTCCACTATGTGTACTTTGGCTTATTTTTTGCGGTAGTCCTGGAAAGGAAAACAGACAGACAAACACACAGGGGACAAAAGCATGCAAAGGCACAGGCAAATCCAACAAACAAGCAAACCGAAAAGGAAAAAGAAAATGAAACAGAAAAACCCAAAACCCAAAGGACAGTCTAAAAGCATAAAACCAGAATTCCCAGCTACAAATAAAGAGCAGGGTGTACCCAGTGTTAACGAAAGAGCATATACAAAGAGAGAAATGACAGCGTAGGGGAGAAAGGGAATTATGACTATGACCAGGCAGAGGACTAAGGTTCTTAATTCAGAAAGAGAAAGAGGAGAATATGGTAGGAAGCAAGGAGAAAGAAACTAAGATAATCTTACCCAAAGAAACTATATAGTCCTGATTACTCCAGAGAGAGAAAAATAGGAAGGTAATTGTGGAGGTGTAAAATATACATCTAGAGATAGGATTAAATGTGGCAGTTTAAGCAAACCAATGACCAGAGTGCCCAGCCCAGCAGAGGGGAGTGATAAGAATGAGACAAGGGAAAATATATCTGAATAGAAAGAATTGATCTAGAATTAATCATGGCAGTGCATCCATGTTGGTCTTGTCCTGGGCTCCAGGGGGGAAAAAAGCCAGCTCTCTAGCAGGGATAGGCATGGTTTGGTGTAGGCAGGTCTGGACTCCACTGCGTTCCCATGGGCCACTCCCTAAGGTCCTGCCTTGGTGGTTGTAGGGAGAAATATGGTGACATCCAGTTTCTGCTCGAACCAGCTGTTGCAAATCACTCTTTTGGGTCTGATCTCCCTGTATCACGGGCATAACCAGTGTGGGCCATGTTCTATGTCCCAACTCTACCTTGTTTTCAGTTCTTAGTCTGCGTGCTTTATTGATACTACCTGAAATGTAATCCTGCAGGCTGGGCTGCCTCCTAGCTGGGGATCCAGCCAGTAAAGCAGCAGAGTAGTTTCTCCTGGTGCCATCTGGGACTGGGGCACCTAGCCCAAAGTCAGCTCCACAGCTAGCAATAGGGTCACTCTGAGAACACCCTGCAGTTAGGGATGGGATGTTAAGACCCTCTCCATCCCAAGCTGAGGTTTTTCTCTTCTCTAGGGACAGTTCTATGAGAAGTTTCAGTGGCTCTTTCTCTTCCCCTCGACTCACCGAGGCTCCCTGCTAAGGGGGTTCCCTCCCCTCCTTCTCTTCAGGTCCCAGCCCGTTTTTATCTTCCCCAGTTCTCAATCATGCACCTATGAGCCTGTCTTCTTAGTGGACACTGTCTCTTTTCCTCCCAGACTCCTGTGGTTCAGTGTCCTATGGATTCAGGCCTTCTCTGTTTGAGAGATGGGGGCGAGCAAAATGTATGGAGCCCCTTACTTCACCACCATCTTGCCTCAAAACCCCGTAAATGAACAATTTTAAGCCCCAAATGCACAGAGGCTTGACAGGTACAGTAAGTGGAGAAGTAAGCAGGTGTAATAAAATAAGGCATAGTGGAAACCGTGTCAAATTGGAGAGCATTCCATTTAAGTGAAGAATACAATTTTCAGCTTCAGTCAGGTGGTGCCAGTTTGAAATAAAGACCCAGTATTGCCAGACCTCCTAAATTTTCAAGAGAAACCTTCAAGACTTTTAAATGAAACCTCCCAAGGTTTAAATGTTGAGCATTTAAAGTTTCCCTCCAGGGAAGCTTTGTCACTTTAAGCAGCTAGCTCTTGTTTTCAGCTCTGGACATGATCTCACAGCTTGTGAGTTCAAGCCCCACGTTGGGGTCGGGTTCTGTGCTGATAGTGAGGAGCCTGCTTGGAATTCTCCCACTCTCTCTCTCTCTCTCTCTGCTCCTTCCCCACTCAAGCTAATTCATTCTCTTCCCCACACTCTCTTGAATGAATGAACGAATGAATGAATGAATGAATAAAGTTAAAAAAAAAACTTTTAATATTTTCCTACAAAACCGAGAGACAACAGGAGTATGTCTAAGGGCCAGTCTGGGCCAGCCATTCCCTTAGGGTCTTTCTAGCCCAAAAGTGCTCTGATAAAACAAAAGATGGTACTGTTGATTGACAGGAGCTAAAAACAAATGGGACATACTTTATTTAGTTCATGTGGCCCAAGGATCCATGCAGACAAGCAAACTTTAGGGGATGAACTTTTTCAGTATCCTCTTTTCTGAAGACAGTGATTCAATCGTGCATTTAGCCATGCCTCCCCTACTAGGGTTCTAGGGGCAGCATCAAAATTGGAGTTAGATTATTATTTGTCTAAAGTGCCTGAAAGTAAATTGAGCTGGGTTTTATTGATATATTCTGTGGACTTTCATCATGCAGGTATTATCTGATTGCTGAAACCAAGGGGGAAGAGACTATTGTTTATAGACACAAAGTGCTTAGATAGCAAAGCTGTTTGTGAAATGGTTTCCTTCAGTCAGCATTCTCATGGATAGATAGTTCTAGCTTAAGCCAATTTTCACAATCATCAATAATAACAAGTGAACTTTCTGCTCCCATGTAAGGGGTCTTTGTTGGGATTTGGAGTGGCAAACAGTTTCATTTCATGGGTCATCTCTGATGGGTTGGTGATAGCTGCCTGGAATGTTGTCCTGGGAAAGATTCCTGCCCTGCCTGGCCAGAGCTCAGTCGGCTAGTGCAGGTGTTGTGATATTACCCTCATCGGTCCTGAGTATGGTGCTGTATATTTGTCAATATCCTTATAGTCTCAAGTGACAGGAAACCAATCTCAGGCAGGAAAAATTATTGGCTCATGGAATCCAAGAGAAGGTATTAACAAGAGGGGGAATGGAGATGCTGATGGGTCTTTTGTCTTCCATATTCTGGTGAACTAAAACAAAGCTATTACTCTAACAAAGCTATCGCCTTCATTTTATGGAGGAAATTACTATTCCATGACCAATCTAGTGACCATCTCTTCCCAAGGCAGGTGGTGACCTGAGAATTCTGTGCCTGCTTCTTGACACCTGCACCACCATGCAGAGGCTGATGAGGCTCCAAGTCCTCTGGGGCATCCGCCAATCCTACAATGGCGTTCACCCTGCCCCTTGGTACCTTTGCTGCCGGTCTTTATCAAGAGCAGGAGCCCCAAGATGGAATGACCATGATAGACCTGAGGAATTTAACTTTGCAAGTGATGTCCTGGACTATTGGACTCAAAGGGAGCAGGTAAGGACGCACTCATGATGGGAGGTGAGAACAGGATTGGCCTTACTGACCTTATCATGATCTTAGTAGACTGAAGGGCAGAGAGACAATAATGGCTTCTGGCTCAGCTTAGCAGTGTTGCAGGAAAACCTTACATCTGGGGGTTCAATTCTCAGCCTAGTCACTTTCTCAGTCCTCTGAGCCTCAGTGGTTTTATCTATGAAATGGTGATAATCTCAGAGACAAGATAGCAGGTGAAAATATCTGGTACACAGTCATATAATTGTGACCAAAGTTTCTAATGACAAGTTCGACAAGTTGACCTTAGTTGGAATACTTTTTTTTAATTTTTTAAATGTTTTTTTAAATTTATTTCTGAGAGAGAAAGAGCCAGCATGAACAGGGGATGGTCAGAGAGAGAGAGGGACATACAGAATCTCAAACAGGCTCCAGACTCTGAGCTAGCTGTCAGCACAGAGCCTGACACGGGGCTCGAACCCACAAACTGTGAGATCATGACCTGAGCCGAAGTCATGCGCTCAACCAACAGAGCCACCCAGGTGCCCCAACCTTTGTTGGATTTCTTACCTTTAACTCATGAGACCATGAGCCTAACTGGAATTTGTATCATTACGCTTGGGCTTAACTTCAGGCTACACTCAGAGGGAAGGGACAGATCACTTGATTGTACACATGAGCATCTGACACATAGCTAGGTCATGTCATCTGTCATTCTGTGAGGATGGAATGTGCAGCTGGGTTCCTTCCATTCAACTACGTACTTGAGTGTAGCTTTAGGGTATGTCCAGAGAAAATTGCCCCCATGGCCTCTAGAGGTTACACGTGTCTACCCAAGTGCTCAGTTTATTTCTCTTCAAGAGACAGATCAAGAAAGGTGCAACAGGGACATTAGGAGTTGAGTAGACAGTTCATGGTGCCCCAGCTACTAAGTCCCAGCTGGTGATGTCCACAGTGGGGAAAACTCACCCAACACTGTCTGTGGACAGAATTTACCTGCGACACAGCCAGAGAGTTAATATAGTTTTTAAATTTCCCATGAGCCTGCATTTATATGTTAGTATTTAACTAAAGTGGGGGCTTCTCTCCATCACCTTCTTTGTCCTTTCTCTGAATTTCCATAATAATGCCAAGGGAGGGCATTTTTTAATATGCACTTTTTAAAATACACTTTGCATTTATTACTATGATTAGATGAACATTTCCATTATCCCCACTTTCTAGAAGATGGAACTGAGGTGCCAAGGGTTTAAATAACACACAGAAACCAGCACATACCTCAGAAGGGAAAGGACAGGATTTGGGTCCAGACTATCTGATTCTGCAATACATTATTTCACGTGGCCTCACAATTTGATGATACCAAACATCTCTTCCTTCAGACTCTAAACTGACTTTCATCACTGCCCTGACCAGTAATCTAGTTAAAGAACTTTTAAATCATAAGATGGGCTGGAGAGGGAAGAGGTAGAGAGCAAGAAGTGATGCCATCACTTTCCCCCAATTTATAACCCTCATAGTTAGTTCAAACATCAACCCGTGGAGACAACCCCCAAGTAAGTATGACCCCAGGGGTGCCGATCTTTGTTGTGTTTTATATCATCATTGTTGATCCTTTCCCATTTCTTCATATCTCCAAATTCTCCCCACCCCTAGCATCGTCATGCCAATATATTTATTCTCCCAACACTTCTCACCTGTATGTTTCCACTTTGCTAATTGCCTTGATCATGATCAGTGTCTCTCTGGTGATACATGGGGCCTGTCACCTAGCTGATGCTCAGTAAACACTGATGGAATAAAATGTTGAAACCTGCCTTACAAGCCCCACAGGGTTTGACATTGTTCCTATGAAAGACCCTCTAGAGGGTCCACTGTAGTCCACTCTGGCTTCCTGGACCTCCCTGTACAACTTAACAAGTACCATCCAAGAACTGATGCATGGCCTGAGCAGCAATGCCGCCCAAACCATAATAGAGTGATAGAATTTATTTTAACTCACATTTTAATACATTTTTTAATAAAATATAAGTTAGAAAGCTAATACTTTTATGTGAAATCTTCTGACAGTGTGTATGTGTGTTTATGTGTGTATGCATGAGTGTGTGTGGTGGTGGCAAATAATTGGTTATAAAACAATCATATTTAGATTTTTATGTTTATTTTTGAGAAAGCATGGACAGGGGAAGGGCGGGTGGGGTGGCAGAAGATCCCAAGTGGGGTCTCTACTGAAAACAGCAAGCCCAACGTAGGCCTTGAACTCATGAACAGTGAGATCATGACCTGAGTCAAAGTTGGACGCTCAAACAACTGAGCCACCCAGTGCCCCAGCAAAGAATTGGTTATAAAACAAAAGAAAGTAGTTGGTAAGCCGACAACTTATGTCCACAGGTGTAATAGAGGCCACCGGTTAGTAACCCCTGACTTTTCTTAGAAATTAAACCCTTTGTGACTCTAGGCTCCTAACATAGTATACACAGCTTCAATTGATTCCTAGAGCTCCTCCCAAATCTGTTCATGAGAGGTTGCATTCTGTCCAAATTCATTCATTCTGTCTCTCTGATACTATATCCATCCATCCATTCTTTCATTCATCTAAAGCTTAGTGAGCCCCTAACATGTGCCAATTACTATTCTAGATAATGGAGATAGGAAAGTAACCAAAATGTGCAACACTTCATTTTTCCTCTATAGATTGTGTGATTCCCCATTTCATGTCCTAGGATAGGTGAGTACAGTGTCAGAGACCTTACATTTTATTTGTTTTGGCAAAAATCATGACAAACAATTTCTTCCTACCAACCCTTGATCCAATTTTATATTAAACATTGCTCAATAAACATAGTCAAATAGATATTAATTGTCGTTGACTCTGGGTCTGGAGTTCTTTCTTGTCCAGCAAGAGAGTAGGTTGCAGGATTAAAAATGCAAGAGAGGCTAATGTCCAGGAGAAGACAAGAGTCCCGAATAAGGGTCCTTGTTCCATTTTTATTAGAATCAGAAGGCTGACAAATGTGGTGATGGGTGTGCAAAAAGAGACAATGAAATCGTGAACATTAACTCATGGGAATGAGGGAAAGGGGGTTTTGAAGGCAGACGTGAGGCCCCACCTCTGTTTACCTAAACTGGTCTAGGGGACAAGAAAGACAGAGCATGCTACCTCAGAGTCAACAAGGCACCTTTCTTTTGTTAATTGACTCCACTTTGGGCAACTTCATCCCAGAGCAGTCTATAGCCCTATTTACTCATTTACCACTTTGTTCCTTCCTCCCTATGAAAGCAGCTTTCTGATATAGTATTAAGTTGGGAGGCGCTTACGCCCTGAATACCTAATCTTGTTAACTCATCATGGATGTTTTCATCCTGAGAGTCCCTATTGCTATACCTTTGTGCTATCCTGGGGCCTTTGTCCCACTTTACCTATTCTGGGGCCTTTTCCCCCCAATTTACCTAATCTTATTTTCCTAATCCTGTTTACCCAAACTTGGATGTGTACATCCTATAGCCTTCTAATTCTTTATGCTTTGTTACCCCGTCAGCACAGGCTCAGGGAATTCCCAAGCTTATTCCCCACAATTAATCACAAAGCTTAAAAAAACAACCACCAATGGATGCCATTTCCCCACATTCCCTGGCTCTTTGTCCCATATTTGCCCAAATAGATTAGTTTATGTGCCGCCAAAATTTCCAAGTTCCTTAACATTAAACAGTCAGATCTGCTGAGATTTCTCTGAGTCAGAGACTTTGTCTTTTGTGGCTCCTGGTTTAATTCTGTAATTTAATGTAAGAAATTAATAACAGTCTAAGGACCTGTGCAGTTCAAAAGGGTCTTTAAGTTCCTTTCAAACTATTAGACTTTTGTCCCAGCATCCCATAAAGGAATCCTTCTTGATATTCACAAAAAGGGTATATTTTTTATAATTCTAATACACATGTAGGGTCTGTGTCACTAGAATGTAAGTTCCATGACTGGAGCTGAAATCAGATGCTTAACCACTTGAGCGACCCAGGCAGCCCTTTCTTAATATTTCTTATAGAGAAAGTTTAACTGTAACGACTTCCCTCAATTTTTGTTTATCTGAGAATAACCTAATTTCTCCCTCATTTCAAATGACAATTTTGCCAACTATAGAATTTCTTTTTTTCAAGTAATTAATTAAATTATTTTTTAATGTACATCTAAGTTAGCATAGAGTGCAACAATGATTTCAGGAACAGACTCCTTAATTCCCCTTACCTATTTAGCACCCTCCCACAACCCCTCCAACAACTCTTTGTTTGTTCTGTATGTTTAAGTCTCTTATGTTTTGTCCCCTTCCCTGTTATTATATTATTTTGCTTCCTTTCCCTTATGTTCCTTTGTACCTTAAAGTCCTCATATGAGTGAATTCATATGATATTTGTCTTTGTCTGACTGACTAATTTCACTTAGCATAATACCCTCTAGTTCTATCCATGTAGTTGCAAATGGCACAATTTCATTCTTTTTGAATGCTGAGTAATACCCCGTTGTATATATACACCACATTTCTTTATCCATTCATCCATCGATGGACATTTGGGCTCTTTCCATACTTTGGCTATTGTTGATAGCACTGCTATAAACATTGGGGTGCATGTGCCCCTCTGAAACAGCATACCTGTCTCTCTTTGTTAAATACCTAATAGTGCAACTCCTGGGTCATAGTGTACTTCTATATTTGATTTTTTGTGGAACTTCTATACTATTTTCCAGAGTGGTTACACCAGTTTGCATTCCCACCAGCAGTACAAAAGAGATCTTTCTCTACATCCCCACCCACATCTGTAGTTGCCTGAGTTGTTAATGTTTGCCTATCTATTCTGACAGGTGTGAGGTGGTATCTCATTGTGGTTTTTATTTGTATTTCCCTGATGGTGAGTGATGTTGAACACTTTTTCATGTGTCAGTTGGCCATCTGGATGTCTTCTTTGGAGAAGTGTCTATACATGTCCTTTTTCCATTTCTTCAGTGGATTATTCGTATTTTGGGATTGAGTTTGATAAGTTCTCTATAGATTTTGGATACTACCCCTTTATTTGATATGTCGTTTGCATATGTCTTCTCCCATTCTATCTGGTGCCTTTTAGTTTTGCTAATTGTTTCCTTCGCTGTGCAGAAGCTTTTTATTTTGGTGAGGTCCAAATAGTTCATTTTTGTTTTTCTTTCCCTTGCCTCTGGAGACATGTTGAGTAAGAAGCTGCTGCAGCCGAGGTCAAAGAGGTTCTTGCCTCCTCAAGGATTTTGATGGCTTCCTGTCTTACATTTAGGTCTTTCATTAATTTTGAGTTTAGTTTTGTGTATGGTGTTAGGAGGAACTTGACGGAGGAACAAGGGGGAGAAGAAGGGGGGAAATGGTGGGGGAAAGGGAGAGAGGCAAACCATGAGAGACTCTTGAATGCTGACAAAAACTGAGGACTGATGGATGTGGGGGGGAGGGGGGGATGGGTATGGAGGAGGACACTTGTGGGGATGAGCACTGAGTGTTATGTGGAAACTAATTTGACAATAAACTATTTGTAAAAAAAATTAAATTAAATTAAATTTTTAAAAAAAGAGTGTAGTCCAAGTTCATTTTTCTGCATGTCACTGCCCAGTCTTCCCAGCACCATTTGCTGAAGAGACTGTCTTTATTCCATTGAATATTCTTTCCTGCTTTGTCAAAGACTAATGACCATATGCTTGTGGGTCCATTTATGGGTTTTCTATTCTGTTTCTTTGGTCTGAGTATCTGTTTTTGTTCCAGTACCGTACTGTCTTTATGATTACAGCTTTGTAATACATCTTTAAATCTGGGATTGTGACATCTCCAGCTTTGGTTTTCTTTTTCAATATTGCTTTGGCTATTCAGGGTGTTTTCTAGTTCCATTCAAAGTTTAGAATTGTTTGTTGTAGCTCTGTGAAGAATGCTGGTGCTATTTTGATAGCGAATGAGAAATGTAGAAATTCTTGATTGACAGCTTTTTACCCATCAATTCAAATATGAAATCCTACTGTCTCCTGGCCTACCAACCACTAATAATATTAGTAAGTACTCCTTATGTATGATGAGTCACTTTTCTTTTGCTGCTTTCAAGTTTTTGTCCTTGGCTTCTTCGTTTGATTGTGTGATTCTGTGTGGATCTCTTTGGGTTTTCTTTCTTTTGTAATTTTTTTTTATTTTAATATTTTTTGAATAGTTTATTGTCAAGTTGGTTTCCATATAACACCCAGTGCTCATTCCTACAAGTGCCCTCCTCCATGCCCATCTCCCCCCTTTACCTCTCCCCATACACCCATCAGTCCTCAGTTTGTTCTCAGCACTCAAGAGTCTTTCATGGTTTGCCTCCCTGCTTCTCCCCCAACATTTCCCCCCTTATTCTCCCCCACGATTTTCCGTTAAATTCCTCCTAACTCTCCTATACATGCAAACATATGGTAGCTGTCCTTCTCTGTCTGACTTATTTCACTCAGCATAACACCCTCAAGGTTCGTTTGCTACACATGGCCAGATTTCATTTTTTCTCATTGCCATGTAATATTCCATGGTACAGATAAACCATATCTTCTTGATCCATTCGTCCATTAATGGACACTTAAGCTCTTTCTATCTTTTGGCTATTGTTGAGAGTGCTGCTATGAACATTGGGGTACATGTGCTCCTATGCATCAACACTCCTGATTCCCTTGGGTAAATTCCTAAGAGTGCTATTGCTGGGTCATAGGGGAGTTCTAGTGTTAATTTTTTGAGGAACCTCCACACTGTTTTCTAGAGAGGCTGCATCAGTTTACATTCCCATCAACAGTGTAGGGGGGTGCCCATTTCTCCACATCCACGCCAGCATCTAGAGTCCTCTGATTTGCTCATTTTAGCCACTCTGACTGGTTTGAGGTTGTATCTCAGTGTGGTTTTGATTTGTATTTCCCTGATGAGGAGGGATGCTGAGCATCGTTTCATGTGTCTGTTGGCCATCTGGACGTCCTCTTTGGAGAAGTGTCTGTTCATACCTTCTGCCTATTTCTTCAGTGGGTTGTTTGTTTCTCAGGTGTGGAATTTGGTGAGCTTTTTATGGATTTTGGATATTAACCCTTTATCTGATATGTCATTTGCAACTATCTTTTCCCATTCTGTCAGTTGCCTATTACTTTTATGGATTGTTCCCTTTGCCGTGCAGAAACTTTTAATCTTGATAAGATCCCAATGGTTCATTTTTGCTCTTGATTCCCTTGCTTTTGGGGATGTGTCAAGTAAGAAATTGCTGTGGTTGAGGCCAAGGAGATTGTTTCTGGCTTTGTCCTCTACGGCTTTGTGGTTTCCTGTCTCACATTCAGGTATTTCATCCATTTTGAGTTTATTTTTTTATATGGTGTGAGAAAATGATCTAATTTCATTCTTCTGCACGTTGCTGTCCAGTTCTCCCAGCACCATCTGTTAAAGAGGCTGTCTTTTTTCCATTGGATACTCTTCCCTGCTTTGTCAAAGATTAGTTGGCCTTATACTTTTGGGTCCAATCTGAGTTCTCAATTCTATTCCATTGGTCTATGTGTCTGTTTTTGTGCCAATATCATACTGTCTTGATGATGACAGCTTTGTAGTAGAGGCTCATGTCTGGGATGGTGATACCTCCCGTTTTGGTTTTCTTCTTCAATATTACTTTGGACATTCGGGGTCTTTTGTGGTTCCATACAAATTTGAGGATAATTTGTTCTAGTTTTGAGAAGTATGCTGGTGCAATTTTGATTGGGATTGCATTGAATGTGTAGATTGCTTTGGTAGTAATGACATTTTAACTATATTTATTCTTCTCTCTTTGGGTTTTCTTACTTGGAATTCATTGAGCCTCTTGTATTTGAACATCTATATATTGAATGAGTGGATGAATAAATAAATGCTACTATATACGTTTATATTCAGTACAAATATAGTTTTGCTTTTTTTCAGCTATTATTTCTTCAAGTAAGCTTATGGCTCCTTTCTCTCTCTTCTTCTTCCAGGAGTCCCATAATATGTATATTGGTCTGCTTCTTTCTATACTGTGTGTCATGGGCTCTGTATACTTTCCTTACTGGTTTTTTTTTTTTTTTTTTTTTTTGCTTCTCAGACTCCATAATCAGCCTAACTACAAGAAAGTAGTCCTTCTTGTAAAGTTTTCAATTCAGTGATTGTATTTTCCAGATCCACAATATCTCTTTGGTTCTCTTTTATAATTTCTTTCTCTTTGTTGATATTCTCAGTATGTCCATATACTGTTTTTCTGATTTCCTTTGGCTCCTTGTCTGTTTTCCTTAGCAATTTCACCATACTTAAGAGAATCATTTTAACTTCTCTGTCTACTAACTGAAACCTGTGTTTCTTTAGGTTAAGTTTATGGAGATTTGTTTTATTCCTTTGAATGGGCAACATGACCTTGTGATCTGTTGTTGAACATTGGACATTTGATAAAAGCAGCCATCTCTGTCTGTCATTACAGCCTGACTCCATGCAGAGAAAGGCCTCCAGTAATCTGACCACTGTGAAAACTTAAGACTTCTCAGGTCTTCAGGTCTCAGGCATGTGTCTTTCCTAGGCCTGTGCATGTGCTTTTTTCCCCTTAAATTTCCCGTATGTGATACTGCTTTTACATGTTTTAATTTCATTACAAGTCTCAAATCTGCTTCTTCTTGGGGCTCTAATATTTTAGTGTCTTCCTCTGCCTGTAGTCTCCCTTCACGGTGGCCACAGTTCTACAGTTTCCACTCAATGTGGCATCTGCCACTGCTTTCAGCCACCTCCAGTCTGATATTCAAACTATGTCACCATTCCTATCTGAGCTCTGAGTGAGATGAGGCAGAAATCATTCCCTCAGGCTGCCTCCAGACAAGCCAGAATACTGAAACAAATTCCAAGGGAGGGGCTGAGAATTGGGTGGCTTCCTTCTGACCATACTACATAACACCAGAGAAGGGATGGGACAAAGGTAAGTAGCAAAAACAACATAAAATTGCTTACTATTTAGAGTATGAGTTTTTTATTGTTTGGGCGTTCATTGGTTGCTGCAGTTCCTTGACTGTTTCTACAGTTCCTACACAACTTTTTTAGTCTGTTGATGACTTGATGTTTCTGTGAGGAAACGCTGATTACCTTGGAGCTTCCAGGTCTGCCTTCTTGCTTATTTTGCCTCCAGATGTACCTTAATTTTAAAAATAAATTCCCCAAATATTCAGGAATTAAATTAGTCTTTTGTTTTGTTGTAACGAGAATAATAAGGATAGTAATTTATTTTAATGTTCATTTGTGAGAGAGATCGAGAGACAACAGTGAGAGAGACAGACAGAGACAGAGACAGAGAGATCAAGTGGGTGAGGGGCACAGAGAGAGGGAAGCAGAGGATCTATAGCAGCCATCCTTCTATGCTGACAGCAGTGAGCCCAATGCAGGGCTCGAACTTATGAACCATGAGATCACGACCTGTGCTGAAGTCGAGCACTCAACAGACTGAGCCACCCAGGTGCCCCAATAATGGTACTAATTTCATTGACTACCTACCATGTGTCCAGGCACTATCATATACACTTTATCTCTTTTAATAACTAATTTAAACGTTACTACTTTCTAGGTAGTATTGTACCCATTTCATAGATGAGAAATGTACCCATTTTATACATGATAAACATGTGGCACAGAGGGGAACATAGTGTCCATATGAAACTAAGAGAGACACATGGGGGGATGAAATATTAAGGCTTTAACAGGTGACATGGAGCTATTCATGGTTTGATGTGACTTTAAGGGAGGTGGCTACAGTAGACCAGAAGAAATTGGCTGGATCATACCCTATCCATTTCTTTTGGTTCTATAAATGCCTTAAAAATGGGTCTCAGTTCTTAAGCTACATTTTCATGTCACTATGGTAGTGATTGGGCAAGTAAGTACCCTTTTCTTCTAACCTAGGAAGTAACACATGGTGTTTGATCTTGACCAGGAGGGAAAGAGAGGTTCAAACCCAGCTCTGTGGTGGGTGAATAACCAAGGGGACGAAGTGAAGTGGAGCTTCGGAGAGATGACAGACTTATCCCAACGTGCTGCCAATGTCTTCACCCAGACCTGTGGTTTGCAACACGGAGACCGTCTAGCCTTGATCCTGCCTCGAGTGCCTGAGTGGTGGCTGGTGGTCATAGGCTGCATCCGAGCAGGTAACTCAAAGAGATCTCAACATACTTTAGGTCTGGCCTAGAGTCTCTGGGTCCTGAAATATTAATATTTCCCGAACTTTTTTTCTTATCCTTCATATCCTTTCTCTTTCACAGACCCCTTTCAATATTCTTTTACTCCTTCATATTCTCTCCTTCATACTCTCTCCTTCATACTTATATACCCTTAAACACAATGTCATAACTCTCTAATTCACACACACACACACACACACACACACACACACTTTCTCTTGCAAACTCATTTTTTGTTTTTAAAAATCCATCTATTGCTAACATTATGCCCCCGTCCCACACTGACTCATTTAACTATCAGTTGCAGACATTGTGACATCCATAAACACCAGATAAACACCCATAAACCCTGGAGCATGCATCTGCTATGATCCATGACATTCTCCTCACATAACCAGAACAGAGTTATCACACAAGAAGTCTAACTTTGGTATAATATACATCCATAGCAATAGCCAAAATTCTTTAATTGTCCCAACAGTGTCTTTTGTAGCATTTTTTGTTGTTGTTGTTAAAATCCAAAATCCGATAGAGGATCATGCATTGCATTGTGTTGTCAGGTCTCGTCAGTCTCCGTTAATCTAGGCTTTTCTGCATGACAACATCTTGGAAACGTCTAAGCCAGTTGTTTTGCAGAAGGTCCTACAAAATTTGTATTGCTGACTCATTCTTCAGGATTATAATCCGATAACCATTTTTAGTAGGAGCTCTAGAAGGACAACGTGCCTATCTCAGTGCTCTACATCAGGAGATACGTGAAGTTGGTTTCTCCTATCATTGGTGATATTATTGACAAATACTTTGCCTGAGAAGGCACTGTTTCCCTTTGTAATTAGTAAGTAACCTGTGCTGTAATACTTATGAGACTGTGTGAATATTCTGTCCCCCAACTGTCTTTCTCCCTATGTCTTGAAAATCCATTGATGATTCTTGATTGAATTGGATATTATTATGGTGGTTTTATATGAGAATTTTCTAATTATGTTATTCCCTCTACACTTATTAATTAGTATTCTTCTGTAGAGACTTCCATTCCCCTTTTAATTTCCTATCTATTTATCTATATAATTTAGAATTGGTGTGGGACTCCTGAATTCTTTTTTTAATTGCTTTATAATGCATATATTTCCACACAAATAAAATACTACATTAATCCATCAAGGTCATGTGGAATCAGGAATTAGCAGCAACAACAGAGAGAGTATAGAGAAGCCATGTCATCTGTAGAGCTAAGAGATGGCACATGGGAAATCCAAGATATGAACTGAGCCCTCTGGGATAGGTAGAATAAAAGAAAAATAGAAGCAAAGGAAGGGAATTCCAACAATGGGCATAGCACATGCAAAGACTTAGAGTCAGGAGAAGCCTGTGTGGAGAATAGCCATATTGAAATAGGGAATAGATTTGTAAGAATAAAAGGTGGAAGGTGGACAGTGCCTTCAGTGTTTGGTGGATAGTATGATGCTTTCCTGGAGAGAGGGCACAGGTGCTGGTGAAGAGTAGAAAAGTGGAGGGGGGAAAGTCAGTGTTCTGTGGAACCTGAACAAGTAAAGTATGGAAGATGGGTAGTAGCAAGGTTCAGGACAAGGCATCTGGTGGAGAGATTAGAACCCAATAGGGGCACACAAATACTTGAACTCTTGGAGATGGAAGATGGAAGGGAATGTAGAAAAGTTAAGAAGATAATGTACTTAAATTTGGATGTGAAGAGTGAAGAAAAGAGAGGAGATTCAAGTTGACACAACTGTCTGAAAGTGGAGGAAGTGAGAGGAGAAAAATGGAGGCAGGGATACAGGTAATCCTAGTGTCAAAAATACTGTCCTACTTACGTTCATAGTTCCAGATCTCATGTAAAGCAGGATACACCTGTCTACTGCTTTGATCCATCTAGCATAGAAGAGGTTAGGCCAGGCTTTTGAAATTTTAGTGTGCATAGGAAACCCTTGGAGAGCTTCTTAAAGTGCAAATTCTGGTTCAGTAGGATTGGGATGGGGTATGAGATTTTTGTGTCCTGGGTGGTGCTGATGGTACTGGCCCATGGATCATACTTTGTACAGTGAGAAGCTAGCAGATTTCTATGCAGATAAGCCAGGCCTGAAACCCAAAAGTTCCTTTTTTATCCCCAGGTATAATCTTCATCCCAGGAACCACTCAGATGAAGGCCAAGGACATTCTCTACCGGTTACAAATGTCTAAAGCCAAAGGCATTGTGACCATAGATACCTTTGCCGCAGAGGTGGACTCTCTAGTTTCAGAGTGTCCTGCTCTGAAAACAAAGCTCCTGGTGTCTGACCATAGCCGTCAAGGGTGGCTGGACTTCCGATCCCTGATTAAGTGAGTTTCTGATCTGATGAATGTGTTTTCTAAGGAAGGGCAGGAGAAGCCCATTCATTCCCAAGTACTGCATTTTCCCCCTGCTTTAAATGAGGAAATGTTAGTCTACTTATCCAAGTCTCTCACAAATTCCTTTTGATTTCTAATATTAGAAGAACTGTTTTTTCCTCCAGTGTTGTAAAGCTCTATTTTTCTGACTCCAGCCCCTCACACTGGATCCCCAGGGATCCAAAAGAAGGAAATATGACTTCTCTCCTTTTGTACTGAATCCCTTTGCAGATCAGCATCCCCAGATCACACCTGTATTAAGTCAAAGACGCTGGACCCAATGGCCATCTTCTTCACCAGTGGGACAACAGGCCTTCCCAAGATGGCAAAACATAGTCATGGACTTGCCTTGCGATCCTCTTTGCTTTCATGGTAGGAAAGAAGGCATTGACTTAGATGCTGGGCCACACGCCTGGGGTGGTATGTGCATGTGTGTGTGCATGTGTGTGAGCACACATGTGGGTTGGGAAAAGAGCTGTACGTAGAATTGACTCACCCTGTTTCTTCTGTCTGGGCTCATTGGTTCAGACTCCTGAGAGTCTTGACAGGTAGACACTGGGAATCCTAATGGTTTGCTAACAGAGGCCTCTGGAGACCAAGGAGGCCCATTTAGGTCCTGCCTGAGCACCTTTATAAGAGGTGTGTAAGAAGTGTGGGTGGAGACCGCAAGCATTCAGCAAACCACAAAAATGACAAGCCATTGTGTCCCTGTCAATTGACTCAGGGTTTGGTGGCAAAAGACAGAATGTTTTAACAATGTCACCTGAAGTGACCGGTCCTTTCCATTTCCCAATTATGAACAAATGAAACGTGGAGTTACTTAGTCATGAGCTCTTGGGAAAAAGGGTAATGGAACCAAGCAACAACATGCCACTGCCCCTAATCTAGAAAATCAGTCATAGAGGCTTAAGCTGTAGCCTTGGGTTAATCATTTAATCCATTTTAAACCGAGCCTCTTCTTCTCTCTGTCCATACTCCAGATAAAAATATTCAGACCAGAAGAAGTTCCATATATTTTCTAACTTATTAACCAGACCAGAGGTCAGAGAAGACTTTTTTTTTTGTTGACAGTGCAGCATTATGTGCAGATGCAGCGTTATGCAATGATAGCAGTTGACTAGCAAAACCCTGGAAGAATGGGGGTGGAAAGAAGGCAAGGGCTTTCTGTGCAGTCTGAATGACAAGAGCAGAGGCACAAAGATATTAAAATTGGCATTATAAACTACAGAGACTTTGGGATATCTCGTGCTCAGCCTATGTGATAAGGGGCATATGGAAGGAGTTGGGAACCAGTGAGCAGGGCCCAGGATCTAGTGGCCTTGGTATACAGTTTAGAGTCTTAGAAAATGACGAGGAGATTTTGGAGCAAAGGGATGTATTTCAGCTAGGGAAAGCCCTAATCAGATTTGTGTTTTTAGAAGATTACTGTGGCTGCAAGATGAAGGGAGTCAGGAGAGATTAGGATCGGTTCGAGGTGCCTGAGGGACACTGCAGAAGAGATGTTCAGTGGGTAGTTGGGTGTGAAGCTGAGAAGACAGGTCTTCCTAGCTAGTAATATTCTGTGGGTGAGCCACAATCCTAAGGTGAGGGAGGGTGAATTGTTTATCCAAGCCCTTCCCTGCTAATAGAAAAACTCCTCAGAGCCTTAGTCTGCTAATAGGAGGATTGTGTTTTCTCAAGGAGTTACACACAGACGTCCCCCAGGAACAGTTAGATAGGATAGAGAAATGAGAAACCTTTCCCACCCTGCTTTTCGTTTAATGCCCTAGTGGATAATTGTTTCCAGTCCTTTACCAAATGTGATATTAACTAGTGTTCTCTCTCTCTCTCCCTCCATCCCTCTCTCTCTTTCTCTTTATCTTTCTCCATCACAAATGACAGAAAGCCAAATCTAACCCTCTTTAGGCCTAAGAGTGAAAAAAGGAATTTTTTGATCATGAGGGAGGCATCCAGGGTTTGGCTTCAGACATAGCTAGAGTCTCTGGGTCAGGTTTTCAACTCTCCATCTGCTGTGTTTTGATGCACTTCTCAGAAAGGCTTATCCCTTGTTAACCCCAAATGGCTGCCAGCATTTCCTAGGAATGTATAAGTAACAGAGTCAATTCCCAGCCTTAAGGATCATTATAACTAAACCAGTTGAAATCACACATGACCAGAAAATAGGATTTGGCATGTTTTAGGGACCTGGGGTGGGAGTGTGTCTGGATCCCACTCAAACCACATGCACTGAGAATGAGAGGTGGGTCTGCCCTGAAAGTCAGAGTCCCTAGCCCTCAATCGATCATATCCTCTCATGATCACCTAGCTGAGGCCACTTTGTTTTGGAGTTAGCAGGCAATTAATGCAACTGAAGACATCTGATGTCCTCTGGTGCTTTTCGGACCCAGGCTGGATTATGGCTTCCGTGGGGTGCCTGTTTGAACCATGGACAGCAGGGTCTACACTCTTCATCCATCATCTGTCTCAGTTTGACCCTAAGGTCATTCTACAGGTAAGAAGATAAACCTTCCAGTACCAACAAACTCCTAGAAGACACTCATGTTTCAAACTCAAAAACTGGACCTGCTGAGAAATATTTTATTTAGCAAAAAGTCTTATTAGCATAATATAACCCTGGTTCAGGGTTTCTCAAAGTGTGGAGCACTGAGTTAGTTACTGTATGAGAATCACGTTAGATGAAACCTTGAAGAAAATGCATATTCCAAGCCCTCCTTCAGCCCTATGAAACAGACTTCCTGGGCTTGGGACCCTGAATAAACATTTTAAGAGATTAAACCAATGAGAGCAAGCCAGGTCTCCTGGATTCTGGATCCTGGATCTGCCAGAGCCAGGTGGCTGGTGTGTGTGTGTGTGTGTGTGTGTGTGTGTGTGTGTGTGTTGTTCTTATTATTGTTGCTCATTTCAATAAACTGTTTAAAACAGTGCCCTTAGAAAATGACAAATAGGGCTTCTTATTCCATGTTTCACATTTATTTGTGGTTTACTTGTACTCTGAGCCTCAGTGTCCTCCCCTGTGAAATGGAAGTTTTAATAATTCCTATGTCACAAAATTGTTGAAATATAAATAGGTTAGTACAGGAGAAGTGGGTGAAGTGCTTATCCCTGAGTTGGCACAAGGGAGGCACCCAGGAAGCAGTGGTGGAAGCTGGTATTGTTAGGTATCTCATGGTAATAACTCAAGGCACCCATGTGAACCCTCTCGCTATACTTCCATTCATCTGAAAATGCTCTTTGCATCTCCACACACACCTTTGCTTTCCATCTCACAGGTACACCTGCCCCTCCACCTCTCAAAGTCCAGTCCCCACTCCCCTACCTCAGCCCCTGCAAGTTCTGTTCTTTACTCTGTCCTTCAGTTAAGAGCCCTTCTCATTTTCTTCCATCAATTAAAACGTTTCTTCTGTATTTTCAACCTTTCACTTTCTCCCTCTCCATTAATCTTTTATCCTTTAAATGTTTTCTCCTGTGTTTTCAACCTCTTCCACTTCATTAACTGTATTCCCCCTTAGTCCATTAACATATTCAACGTTCCTCATCCTAAAAAATACCTTCACCTTACCCTGGTACACACCGAACCAACCGAGTCTTTCCTCCCTTAATATCAAATTTCTCTATAGAACATTCTCCACTTGCTGCAGACACATCCTCTTCACCCTCCTTACCGCTGAACACTGTAGTCCTCCAACAGTCTGTCCTCACCGTTCTTCTTCCTTGTAAACAGTCTCCTCTACTTCCATTTCACCAGCATGGGCATCCAGTCAAAGATTCTCAAAAGTGTACCTTCGGTCTAGTCTCCCTCAATGCAAATTCCCCTTTGTTTATCTACCCCAAGTCCGTCTGATGATGCCTTCAGCACATCAGACATTTCCCATTTCTCATTCCCCACCTCATGTCAATATCATTGTTCACTGCTCACATCATGCCAGTCCCTGAGGCTTAAAGCTGCACAAAGAACGCCAAATCCATCTTTCCCCTCCCCCCTCCACTAAGTACATGGGTGTCTCCAAAGTGTCAGTATATTTTAAGCTAAATTATTTTAAATTACTAATTATACAAATTTACACACATACACAAATACACACAGATCAGCATTTGAAAGTTTAAATATTTTTATTTATTTTTTACTTGTGGGGTGCCTGGGTGGCTCAATCAGTTCAGAGTCCTACACTTAATCTCAGCTCAGGTCTTGATCTCAGGGTTGTGAGTTCAAGCCCCACATTGGGCTCCGTACTGGGAGTGAAACATACTTAAAAAAAATTAGCACAAGACATGAGCAGACATTTCTCTAAAGAAGAAATCCAGATGGCCAACAGACACGTGAAAAGATGCTCAATATCACTCCTCATCAGGGAAATAGAAATGAAACCACAACGAGATATAACCCCACATCTGTCAGTATGCTAAAATAAAGAAGACAACAAACAACTTTGGTGACGATGTGGGAAAAAAGCAAACATAATGCGCTGTTTCGCAGGAGTGCAAGCTGGTGCAGCCACGATGGAAAACAGTATGAGATTCCTCAAAAAATTAAAAATAGAATTACCACATGACTCAGTAATTGTACTACTGAGTATCTACACAAATAATACAAAAATACTATTTCCAAAAGATATATACACTGCTATTTTTATTTCAGCATTATTTGCAATAGCCAAATTATGGAAGCAGATCAAGTGTTTGTCCACAGATGAATGGATAAAGATGTGGTATATGCATACATATATGCATATACCTATACATATAGACATATATGTGTAATGGAATATTACTCAGCCATAAAAAATAATGAAATCTTGCCATTTTCAACAACTTGGATGGATCTACAAGGTATAATGCTAAATCAGTCAGAGAAAGACAAATACCATATGATTTTGCTCATACGGAATTTAGGAAACAAAAGAAACAAAAAAAAGCAAGAGAGAAACCCCAAAGGAGACTCTTAACTGTATAGACAAACTGATGGTTACCACAGGGGACGTGGGGGGATGGGTGGAATAGGTGAAGGGGATTAAGAATACACTTAACACGATGAGCAATGAGTCATACGTAGAATTGTTGAATCACCATATTGTAAATCCGAAACTAATATAACACTGTATATAAATTACAGTGGAAAGAAAGGGAGGAAGGAAGGAAGGAAGGAAGGAAGGAAGGAAGGAAGGAAGGAAGGAAGGAAATTGATTCGACTCAGAAAGACAGGGACAGGGACATCTAGGTGGTTCAGTCACTTGAGTGACCGGCTCTTGATTTTGGCTCAGGTCATCCCAGGGTTCTTGGATCAAGCCCTATGTGAGTCTCCAAATTTAGCATAGAAGCTGCTTGAGGCTCTCTCTCTCTCTCTTTCTCTCTCAAATAAAAATTTAAAAAGAGAGACTGAGAGAGGAGGCAGATTTCCCCATATGCCCATTACTCCTCCCTGTGGTTCTGTATGGAAGCTATAGATACTCCCATTCTACAGACGAGGGAACAGAATTGCAGAGGAATCAAATAACAGGATTGAAGTCAGGCAGGCAGACCCCAAACCCACATTCTCCCCTCTTGAGTGTTCCTTGCTCTCCCAGGGTATCTCCAGCCTGATCCTAAGCTGAAAGACTCCCACCTCTAGCAAAACAAGGGTGAATACCAGACATTTTAAACTATCTGATTTCCAACTGACCTCAATCTTTCTGAATTTACTTCTTAACTTCTCCTGTCTAAATCTAACCTCAGTCTTCCTAAAGTTACTTCTTGTTCCTCTCCTGCCTAAATAAACCATATTTTGACTATACTTCAATGTTTCTTCAACTCCGGAGACTTTGCTCCTCTTACCCCTTCTATCTGCAAGAACCTCCTCTATTCCTCTGCCTGTGGAGACCAGATCCATTTGTTAAATACCCCAGCTAGATAAATGCCACCTGTTCCATGAGGCCTCTGGATCATCCAATCAGAAGGAGTATTTCCCTCTGCTAAGTTCTTCTTCCGGTCTCTCCTATGAGACTCTGTGAGAGAAATCTCCCAGTTCCTGCCTTACCAGTTGAGTCCTGTTTTATCTCCTGTATTAATACACACTCCCAGTTGCGATGTTGTCTAACTCTTCTTGCATTTCCCCCATCAGTGCCTGATCCATGTCACACAGAAAATCCATGCTCGATATAGGCATATTGAAAGAACTAACAAATGAATAGGGCTCTCCTACAAGGGGGATCAGAATTAAAATGGTAATAATTGATATTTTAAATCTTTACTACAAGAATAAAATTCTTCTTTCCTCACTTTCTAGACATTGTGCAAATACCCCATCACCCAGTGCCTTGCTGCTCCAGCTGTGTATCGAATGGTTCTACAGCAGATTTCTACCAGGTATGGTAGAAGTGGTGGGAGCTGGTCATAACAATCTTTGGGTAGGAATGTAAGGAATCCAGTGTACTGTGGTCTGACTTTTTTTTTTTTTATAAATTTATTTTTTTTAATATTTTTATTTATTTCTAGGAGAGAGAGAGAGAGAGAGAGACAGCGTGAGCAGGGAAGGGTCAGAGAGAGAGGGAGATACAGACTCTGAAACAGGCTCCAGGCTCTGAGCTGGCAGTCAGCACAGAGCCCGACGCGGGGCTCGAACCCACAAACCGCGAGATCATGACCTAAGTGAAAGTCGGACGCTTAACCGACTAAGCCACCCAGGCGCCCCTGGTCTGACTTTTTAACTGTGGTTCTTTGAGGGGTGTGTGGGTGTGGTAGTGGTAAATTAAGTGTTGGTGGTGATAACTATCATTAATCAGCCTAATTAATTAATTAAAGTGGGACTCAGAGATCCAAATGAAATGCTCAGTGGGCCATGCATTATTGTAGGTTTATTATTTTGTGAATATTTTTCTTAGGAAAGGACAGAGATACAGAAAAAGACATAACACATAAATGTATAGACTAATAAATTGTTGAAAATAAAACACCTATGTCACCACTCACATGAGTTACAAAAATAGAACATTGCCAACCACCCAGAAATACCTGCATGGCTCTCTATCTTCCCAAAAGGAACTCATATTTGACTTTTATGGGGTTAATATCCTTATTTTCCCTTATAGAAACCCTCCTAAGTAACTCTCAGCAAATTATTATATTTTACTTACCTTTGAACTTTGCATATAATCATACATTATTCCATAATATCTGGCTTGCTTTTTCAACTTCTGTTTTTTGGATGTGTCTATGTTGCTATATATTGCTATAGTCCATTTTCATTGCTGTGTAATACCCCATTGTATTAAAATATTGCATATTTTTTATCAGTTCTACCATTAATGGACACTTATGTAGTTTTTATTTTGGGGTTATTGATGACTAATGCTAGGTTGACTACTTTTACATGTACCCTGGTGCATATAAGCATGCATTTCTGTACCATTTTCCTGGAAGAGGAATTGCTAGTTCACTCTAACACTACATTCTACCACCCGGTTTTCCAAAATGCTGAACCAATCTATGCTCCCACTAGCAAGGTAGAATTCCCATTATTCCATAACATTGGGAGTATTTTTTTGGTCAGAGTTTTTAATTTCTGTCCATCTGATGGATATATAGTGTTCTCTTACTATAGTTTTGTTTTTGCATTTTCCCATGTTTGTGAGCTCATCTTAGCTCAACTGGAATCTGCTCTTTGAAACATATGGACATTTACTAATCTTTTAAAGACTCTGAAATTAAGATGATTCCTCCAAAATTCAGAGTAAGATGTTTTAAATATAGACTTAAAATATTAAGGTATTTAATGACTATCTTTATGAATCTAAGTTTGAAACACAACTTGATTTTTTTCATGAAGCCTCATGCTAGTTGGACTCCATTTGTGTTTCACAGTTCAGAAGAAGCAACTTTTTGAAGTATTCCTCAGATGAGTATCTTTGTCCAAATCCAATAACTCCCCCAAGTCATAACTAATGACTGTATCAGACTCTGCCCATGTGATCTATTTGGAATAAAGTTGCAGAAGAATGAAGAAGACACTTCAGTAAAACCACCTTCTTGTCCATCTCCCCCAACTCTGTATGTACCCAGGGCGGGATGAAGAGGATGAAAAGGTGGACTAGATGGCTGCTGCCTCTCTGATCCTCAAGAGCTAACCTGGCTCAGCCCCTGGCCAGCTGGTACTCAGATCTCAATCGCTTCTCCCCATGCCTTTCAGGGAATCCATCATTACTTTGTGGCTGTTTTGTCTTATTTATGGAAAATTTTATGAGGAAAATGAAAGAGGACTTATGTCACGAATGGACCTACTAGAAACATTCACAGCCAATGTTTCTGCTCTGTCTGAAATTCCTTCTCTCAGGGCTGTTACCTACACCCCTTCTCTCTTTTCCTACATTCATCCTGGTCTTCCTTGAGGTCCTGAGCAATTCATTTCCACCCCTTCACTTGGATTTTCTGCTCAGAAATACAAAACTCCTTCAGTTCACGTGTCCCCACTCTTCATAGAAGGGAGTTTATCCTCACATGCTTCTGGGGGTCTTATCACCCACTCATTATCCTTTATAAAATGTCCATCCACCTAGGATGTTAAGGCAGTGTCTGATAAATATGTGTTTGGCATCTCTTTACATCAACTTCCACATTTGATTCAAACCTTTAATCAAATCCATTAGCCTCACCAGCACCACCCACCCCTTGCCAGAAGAGTTGACATGAACCAACAGGAAATGAGTGACTTCCCCTTGTCTTTGACCTCCAGTAAATTGCCCTAAAGGCAAATAAGAACACGAGAAAGCAAAAGGATAAATGATCCAGATGACAAGGCTATGAGTGAGCTCTTAACACTCTGGGCCTGGGGTAGAGCATCCGAGACCTGACTGCAAGCTCTGTTGATACGTTGCCTTCCCCTAGTCTCAGGTTTCCTGCCCTGGAGCACTGCGCTACTGGTGGGGAGGCTCTGCTGCCAGAGGAACAAGAGGAGTGGAGAAGACGCACGGGCCTTCTGCTCTACCAGGTCTACGGACAGTCAGAAACAGTAAGTAGACAGTCCTTTCTGGGCCCATCAGTGTGTGCTTAGCCACGGAGCCCGCATGTGTGTGCAGAGGCCCCACCCTGTTCACAGCATTGCCTGAAGACCATGGGAGGCTTCAGAGTTAGACTAATGTGCCCCAAATCAATTCGCACAAAGACATTTCACAGCTAATCAATTTGTCAAGAGGCCAATGTGCTGGAAACTATTGGATGAAGACTTTCAAAGGGGTCTAAGGACATGATGCCACTGTGTGTGTGATCATTAAGCTCTAAGGAGATCATCAAGGGTGGCGAGATGGGAGGTTCTCTCCAGTAACAGGGAAGCCACCACCCACAAGTTCTGCCAACTTCACCATCCCTTCCTAGGGAGGCAAACACAACACTAAGAGTCAGCCCCAGAAGTTCATTTCTGGATGTTTAGGTGGACAGCACAAAGGTTTGATTGTGGTACACTAGCTGGAGTGGAGGAGGGAGCAGAGACTTTCTGTATATACCAAACACACACACACACACACACACACACACACACACACACACACACACACACAGAATGTGATTCTCAAAGGCATCAGTAAGCAGACATGTGGCAGTGCATTCAAAGTATCATGCATGCATTCAAAGTATCATGCATGTCATAAACTACAAAAACTTTATCAATGACAGTGGAGGCGCATATCTCTCTTCATACACATTCTGAAGCCATTTCTATTGCTGGACAGGGCCACTCCCCAACTTCCTTATTATCCCCAAGGCTGACAGAGGGATGGCTGCCATCTCAGGAGCTGCAGCAAAATGGCTGTTTTAGCCTCAGTTCACATATTTCACTGACTTTTGGGGGAAAAATTATGTTAAATAATCAGTTAATTGATCTGCCTGCAGGCCTGAGAAATATTTAGATTCCACCCTTGTCCTGTATGGTTCATAGTTTATATTTGGACAAGGAGGAGGGTGGTAAAATGGGAAGTACCTACACTCATGACATCAATTATTTGCAACAACAGACAGAATACCCCCTTATAACTGAGTGGTGCTTTATATCTGACTGGTGCTTCATATCAAAGTACTTTTTACCTACTGACTCATCTAAGGAACATTTTCCGTATGCCTATGCTGTGAGCAGCAGCATAGCAAAGGGGAAAAGCTTCCCTTCCTAGGAACTCCGACACCAGTTCAAATATCAGCCTTGCCAATCACAGGATTCAAGACCATTAGCATACCATTGAACCTTCTAGAGTCTATGCTTCTCTATCTCCAGAATGGGAGTATAACCCAATCTTGCTGGGTTGTATTAAGGGAAATGAAAGGATGTATATACGGCTCTGGCTACAATGTCCAACTACTTGTATATGCTCACCTTGCAGTCATTCTTCTGTTTAAGCAGGTGTTGAACTAGAATGCTAGGGGGATGGAGTATAGAAATGAATGAGGCAATCTCTATTATCAGGATGCTTGTTATCCACTGAAAGAAACAGACAAACAAAAATAAGTATAATGCTCTGATGGCTATAATGGAAGGATGGGAGGAAATACTACAGAAGGAGACTCTCCCAACGGACTTTTCTGGGGGCTGAATAATAGCTAGTAGTGGTTGTTTATTGAACTAACCTGATGTGCCTGGCACTGAGTGAAGAGTTTTCCATACACCCAGGTACTGTGAGAGGTAAGTGTTATAATTACCCACCTTAGGAGGAGAAATCAAAGAGGATTAATTGGCACACAACTGGAGTGAAGATTCATATACATGAAACAAATCCTAGCCTACTTGACTTTAGAAAAAATGATATTTTAGAGTACCATAAAGGAGGAATGTGGGTCATCAGGAAAATAAAGGAGGTGGGGCAGTTCTTTAGCCAAGGGACCAATACAATCAGAATTCTCTCA